>NW_020230217.1:1192855-1372191 GCF_003227715.2 Harpegnathos saltator
TCCAAGGGAAAGAAAGGGAGAACCGGCGAGAGGGACGCGTGAGTCGCGTGCAGATGGCAACCGGTGCGCTTGGTAATTGTGCAACGCAATAATAAAAATAACAGTAATTACGACCCTTCGTCACAAGGGTCGAAGGGGAGAGAGAGAGAGAGAGAGAGAGAGAGAGAAAGAGCAAGTGAAATGTTAATCTTCGAACGGAATCTCTCGCCGTAATCTCAATCAACCGTCAATGATTGCGAAAAAAGTTCTTTTAGTCTCACATAATTACGAGGAAACATGTGTCATTAAGACACTTCAACGTAGTTATTACCATGCACGGGTGACCTCTGCGAAAATCAAAAAAATATTCTCGACACAAAGTGAAATTATTTTCACTTTGGCTGAGAAATCGAGGGGATTCCTCGTCGACGAGATCGCTCGTCGAAAAAAAGCGATCGTCATGCGCGTCATGTCGCGGAAGGTTAAAGATTACCAGTGTTCGCCGGCGATCGCCGACGCCGCGGTTTGAAATAACACATGAGATCCTGCGACGGAAGAATCGGCCGAGACGACCGTTTTCCGACATTAACGCTACGGTAAGCGCGCGTGTCGATTGCGGCAGGATAAAATTTCTCAGGGGACAGAAGGTGCTTAATTATCATTTAAGGAGAAGACAGTGAGCGAGCGAAAGGGGAAGGGGGAGAGAGAGGGAGAAAGATGTATATACATATATACTATATAGGGAGGACATTCGCGAGGGAGCGGCGACGCGGGGAGACCGCTTCGCCCCCGAGATACAAGCGAGAGGGCTCGCTATCTCTCGCGGAAAGCGAATCACAAAGAGAAATATTGTTGAACCTTATATCTCGGACGGCGCATTAATGAAACACTCGCTCGCGCCATTCTGAAATTACTCGAGATCGTCTAGACTACTCTCGGGGGCCCCGGGATGTTCCTCCCCCTCATCCTCCTCCTCCTCCTCCTCCTCGCGGACGGAGCTGCGAAACGGATCCGTGATCTTTAATGAGAATAAGAGAACATCTTCAACGACTAATATTAGAGCCGGGGCCGGCTCTCTAAGCTGAATGTAGAAACTCGATCAATTATTCAGTTTCATATAATTCTGCGTATCGATCCTGCGACGAGATAGACGGGGTACAAGGGAGGGAAAGGCGAGTAGCTCCTCAAGGACTAGACAGGTGTGCAAGAGGTCTCCCGTATGAGACGTCGGTGTGACACGTACGTACTCATTTACGCGGGCAATAATCACCGGGTATATGTGTGTGTCGAGTGTATATGTACGAAAGAGAGAGAAAGAACGAGAAAGAAAGAGGAGTTCTCGCGAAACGAATTCGGAGCGCGCTGAAATATGAATTTTCCGTGAAATTTTAGCAGCCGCGAGCGCCGCCATTTATATAATCCGTAACATTTTTATCGAATTCTCCGGCGTTTATTTTCCAAATTTGCATTTACGATTCATGAGCAAAAGGTAGTGAGAGTGAGAGAGAGAGAGAGAGAGAGAGAGAGAGAGAGAGAGAGAGAGAAAGGGGGGGAGACACGGGCCGGAGGTCACGGGTCGTCTCGTGTCCTTACGTCGCGGGTTCCATTCAACAGCGGTTCGCCGTGTGCTTCTAGGTCGACCCGATTAATTATAGAAATTATTTTCTCACGTAGCGAGAGGACGTAACGCGCGAGGAATATCACCTGCGGGGAAAATAGCCCGCTCATGGAATTTCGTAATTGTTCAAAAATTGTCGACAACTGTCCGAGGGAATGGAGTACGTCCGTGACAGTTTTGAGAATTAGAGACGCCACGTGATCGTGTCGCAGTCATGTTTAACACGCGGGCTTGCCCCCTCCCCGACCCTTCGCTCCACGTAAACGCGTCCACCAAGAAACTTCAGGAGAGGAAATCACCGCGTGGCTCTCGAGGAGTTCGCGCGATATACTTGTTGCGCGAAACCCGCGTTGCACGCGACATGCATCGCTGTGTGCATGCTGCATATGCGTGCGTGCATGTGTTATGTGTGTGTGTGTGTGTATGCATATTGTATATTATGTATGTATGTAGCACGTGTACATATGTGTATGTGTGTGCGTTACGCCGCAAAGAAATTAGACGTTCATTCTCAGCGCGACGTCGCTCCGTTGCTCAAATCTCCACGGTTCGTTTCCGCAAAAAGAAAAATATATATACACACATGTACATACATATATATATATATATGTTGTCACGCACACACGGAGAGGTTAACGTCCCCGGGATCGAGCGGGCGAATTTCGAAATTCGCCCTCACTGCTGACCCTCGCCGGCCCTCGCGCCGTTCCCTGGCTCTTTTCGCACGAGCGAACAGATGCACCCGTCTCACCGGGATTAATAATGAAATTATTGATGATATGAAGTTTTGCGATTCTAGACGGCAAATAATGGGTATAATAATTCGAGCACGCTTCGTCGAGTCGAGTCGCGGTGGCCCACCTCCGTCGTGCCACGTGCACGCCGCGCGCGCGATCGGCCCCGCCAGAAACACACCGCCCCCTTGTGCGCGCGCGTTGCCGTGTTGTTGTTCGTCAACTTGTCCGCCGTCTTAACCCTGTCCATGAAAAATGCAATCATCCACCCCGCAGCGGCGTGGCTTTCCCTTTTTCGCCGGGCGACGACCGTGAATTAATGCGCGTCAATCGAACGCTCCGATGTCGTCGCATACCTCGGATTTCGGGAGTTTTCCCGACCAGAATGGGTGCTTACAGCCGCCGCAATCGATAGATCGATTTTCAGTCACGGGGATATCCCCGTGAGGAATCTCCGATTCGTCAGAGAACACGGGCTGATTAACGGGAGATTCTTTTCACGCAAGAAAATCTGGAGTCAATATCACTTGTCTGCTTAATTTCGAGCGACATTCAAGTCTCTCACTGTTCAGTTGATCGTGTGATCTCGAGGCCATTAATCGGCCATTGGACTTCTTTGCATGGACACGATGGCCGGGAATGAATCCTGTCGCGTTCTTCCCGCACGGTACAATGCGCGAAATTCATAATCGCTCGGCGTTCGTTAACTCTCGACAAGACATTACGCCTTCTCTAGGAGCTGGTTCCTTTATCGATCGATCCGACACGAGGATCCGGTTAGGGCGAGATTCAAGTATGCTCGGCTGCGGCGAATTAGTTTTCGTCGAATTAATCGGGCGCATTAATTCAATCAAGTCGCACCCGGAATCCATTCAGATTCAATCGTATCGGCGATGGCGGCGGCGGCGGCGGCGGCGGCGGCGGCGGCGGCGGCGACAATGGTGGGTCGCGTTAAATTAAATCGCGCGGCCGATATCACCGGAGCGTATGTACATCGCGCTTTTAATCGGCCCGAATTAGAATCGTTAATTATCCGCGAGTCTTCGGCTCTCGCGCGCAGAGTGTCACCGCGTCGATCGAAGATCCCGGGCTCGCAACGCCTGTCAGCGCCGAGAGACGACCTGTTATCGCGTTGTCGACCGGCCGACGATATCGATCGATCGTGATCCTCCTCCTCCTTTTGTGTATCTACTACGTCGATGTGTGCCTGCTTTCAATACGATGGTGTATCTGACCGCGGGGGGAAAGCGTGGGGGAATCATTTATGAACTAGATCCGCGACCGGAGTTAAGACTGGAGGAGCGCGCGAGGGGGACCCCGAGGGTCCTCGCGTGTGTTGCAATTTTTACATTCGCATTGTAATCAACGTTCACCTATATTTGCTTACAATACGGTGTGTGATTGCCGTGTATTAGATATTTAATTCGATCTTACATGTTATGCATGTTTTTTGTTTTTATTTTCTTGAACTCGATCTCTTTCCCTCTCGTTGACCTCCATTTGTCAAGAGTTTGTTTAACGTTTGTTAACGCGGAATTGTTAACGCAAAGCTGTTTGCCGAACAAAATTTTAGTCCTCCCTTCTCTTCGGTTATTTTCCTTACTCTGAATTATTTCCTTGAGTTCTTTCTTCTTTTCTTTTTTTTTTATCAAAATATCGCAATATTTGCTTCCGAGATATGCAGCCGATGTAAATGTTTTTGAGTATCCTAGAATGCACTCTTTGGATCTTTTTTCCATTCTATTTCTCTAAATATATGGCAGATGTTGAAGGGAGTGAAAAATTTGTTTTAACATCGTCGCGATGGAGCAACGCGCGAAGCAACACGCGAAGAACCGCGTGCGTGCCTCGAAATAGCCAACGCCGTACGTTATTGTTGAGTTTAGCGAAATCGGAGTTTAAATATCTGCCGGATGTTTGGCGTGTATATCACTTCGTAAATTTAAGGTTTACGGTCGTGCTCCTTTCCCGCTCTCTCTCTCTCTCTCTCTCTCTCTCTCTCTCGTCCGCTCGCGGCGGCGGCGGCAGCGGCGGCGGCGGCAGCGGCGGCGGCGGCAGCAGCGACGACGGCGGCGATGGCACTCGGCGGCGAGTGATCTCTCTCGCCTTTCGCCTTTCGTTTCCGCAACTCGGGGCGATTTATGTGTAGATCCTAGGAATCGAGGAAACTTGGATGGATGTCTGACAAAAGCTCGGAAATTCGGAAAGTTTATCTGAGCGTCTCGAGACAATATCTTAGACATTCGCGAAAATCTGAAAACTTTGGAGAACCTAAGCGGAAACCCGAGAAATCCTCGGGAGTTGCGGAAGAAACTCGATTGAGAATCTAAGAAATCCGTAAAACCGGGCGCTTCTGAGAAGGAAAACAAAAAAAACATAAAAACCGCAGAGACAGTATCGTCGAGACAATATCGAAAATCCACGAAGGCAGGAGAGGAGGAAAAAAGGGAAACAGGTCGATGAAATGTGTAAAAATCGTGAAAAGCACATATATCGGCGACGATTTGCGACGAGAACGACGGGCGGCAATGCCGAGTGGATAAAGAGAGATAAAACCGAAGAGGGATCTACCTTAAACAAACTGCTAAACAAGCGAGGACTCGCGGCAGACGCGATTGTTGAACAAACCGGGAGAGGAAGGGGGGGGGGAGGCGGACGCGCGGCTCCGCAATATTTATCGGCGAGTGTAACGGCGGGTGTTCGCGCGTCTACCTATGCGTGTGTACGAACGAACGAACGAATGAACAGATGGACGGACGAACGAATGAACGAATGAACGAATGGACGTACGTACGTACGTACGTTCGTACGCACGTACGTACGCACGAGAATCCCGACGATCGAGAGTCCCGCGGCGAAATTTATTAGAATCGTCGCGCCCCGTAGGCGAAGTGTCGTTTAATCCTGATGCACTCCGTTCAGCCGGCCAGCCTCGTCCGCTCGTAAAGCACGTTCGGATCCGCGATCAACCGCGATTTCGGGAGCACCCGTTGTGCAGGATTTCCAGTTGCGTCGCGCCGCGCCGCGCCGCGCCGCGCCGCGCCGCCGGTCGCCGCCGACGGCAAATCTTGCACTATACAAACCCCGGTATATCTACGCGGAAGGTACACGACTCTAATACATAGTTCAGCACTCTATCTACATACGTGCGAGCTAACATCGCGCTAGCCTTCCCCGTTCCTCTTCCCCCTCCCTCTCTTCCTCTGTCTCTGTGTCTCTCTTTCTCTCTCTCTCTCTCTCTCTCTCTCTCTCTCTCTCCCTCTGTCATCCTGTCTCTCTTGCTCTTTCTCTATATCTATCTGACTCCCCCCCTCCTCCCTCCCTCCCTCTCTCTCTCTCTCTCTCTCTCTTACTCTCGCATCCCGCCCTTTCCATCCCCTGTTCCTAACCCTGCCGAACACGCCCCGAAACTGCATCGTGCATGAGCCACCACGCTGTGCACGCAGGCACGCACTCACGCACTCACGAACGCATACGGCCGCGCATACGAGCGCACGTTTGTCTCTGCGCGGCTCGGCCGCTGCGGCTTACTGCAGCCTGGAACATTATTCAAGGGATAATCCATTCCTTATATATTAAACTACGGAAGGACGATCTATTGGCGCGATAGATCACGGCGCTCGAAATTCGTCGGGAATCCCCGCTGCTCCCCCTATTTCTCTCTCTTTCACCCTCCTTCCCTCTCTCGCTTGCTCTATTCCTCTTACTCCCCCCCCCTCTCTCTATCTCTTCCTCTTTCTTTCGCCACTCTGTCTCTATTCGACGAAGAAACCATCAGGGGTGGCTGATTCTCACGAATAGCAAAGATGAAGCGCAAAGCTCTCGTGCGAAAGAAATTGCGCGCTACGACTTTAAATAATTTCACTGACGGATATTTTATCTTCGCGCGAATCTCTCTCTCTCTCTCTCTCTCTCTCTCTCTCGCACTCTACATATTTATTTTTGATAAGGTTGAGTTAATAATGCAGCGTTGTGTCACATCTGTGCCCTTTCAGAATGGATAATTTCTTGTTGAGGCTCGTTGTAACTTCTAATAATATTTTAATCATTTCTCGACCGAGCGTGTGTGAGCGCGGTGCAAAAATATATCAAGGGAAGGATGAGAGCTCCTTCATTCTTGGGAAATCTAATTCATCGTTTCATCTGGAAGTGATTTCTTTAATTACGGCTCGAAAACCGAGATGTTGCGCGACGGCTATTTTTAATTCATTTAACTGGAACCGAAGTCTGTTGATTTTGCGTGTGAAAGTAATATGAGCTCAGCGTCTAATAAGGTCTCCTCTCCGTTCTAGGCCGAAAATTAATTTTATATGTCACTTAACGCCGCGAACCATTTACTTCCAAAGTGGCACGAATCATTTTGCACAGGACGTGAAATTTAAATTAAATAAGATATGGTTAAGTAGTCTCTCTCTCTCTTTCTCTTTCTCTTCCTTTTCCCTCTGCCTCTGTCGGGTAGGGACATGTCTATTTTTATTGGATATCCAAAATGTGACTTACGTCGCTTCAGAATGAAGGAATAAAGGAAAAGGAAGAGACTCGTCTAATAATACGACTATTTCACGCGGGAAGTTAAAATCTAAGATAATTATTTAAATTAATTTCTCTTTCATAAAGAAACTTCCCAGACGGCTGTTACGCCGCGTCGATCGATTGAAATAATAATCATTCGATATGCGAGCGTTGAGTTACGGCTCAGGGACGGACGGATTGTTGACGTAGCTGTAATTGACGCCGCGGTGGAACACGAAGAACGACGTTCGCTCGTACGCGTTAAAAATATAATTTTATATGTAATGGCTAGGGCTAATGACTCGCTCCAGAACTGAGTCAGACTGACGGTAGCTAATTTCAGAATGGAATGCAGGACGCAGGATGTACCATGACGACTGGCTTATCATTTCATATATATATATATATACACATTTTTTTATCCTTTAGGTGTGAGGAATATCTCCTTAAATTTTTGACATATCTCTTTAGAACACCCTGTATATATTAAAAAAGAGACATCTTTTCGCACGACTTCCGCGATATTCTGCGAAAGCGTAATTGCGCAGAACACGAAGAATCTTACGAAGGAACAGCATAAATTAACTTGACGCTTGGATACGTGAGCATTCTTGCATCCGGCTTCGAAAATTCAACAGACCATCCTAATTAATTTATTACGAAATTCGACCAATTATGTATATTAATGGCGGAAATTCGATTTTAAATCAATTATTATTAACGGTTTACACGGCCGATCGGAAAAGAAGTATCGCTCGTGAGAGTCGTGAAAAACGAAACGATCGCGACGTGACGTCGCGTCACATCGCGTCGCGTTGCGTCCCGTCGCGGCTCACAGCCCAGGAGGTCTTTGTACTTCGGGGTACAAGGACAGTGCCCGTGAAGTCGTCGTCGATTTGGATTACGGAGTAATTTCGGCCGGATCGAGAGGCCACTCAACTCTATTGAAATAATACACAGTGCGAAGTATTTATACCGGAGAGCCTTGTTCTCTCGACGGGAGAGCTGGGGAAACGTGAGAGGAGACGGGAAAGAGACAGAGAGACAGAAAGAACATGAGGACAGAGAGAGAGAGAGAGAGAGAGAGAGAGAGAACGGCGGTTTGGTAGAAGGACGATGGGAAAGGAAGAGAAAGAAGGAAGAATGGGAAGAGAGGTTCTTGCAGCCCGAATACAAATATACGAACTCATCGACGCTTACCTTGAAACTCCCCCCTCGTCGTCCCTGAATCGTGAACGTGGAATTGTCCGCGCCGCGATTCTCCTCCGAGCGCGCCGGAGTGCGATTAGTTAAGAATAGATGGGTCGATAGTCGGACGGACTATCGCAGTTGTCGCGAATCCGAAAGTCTCGTAAGACTCACGTCGAGTCGAGGGCATCGACGGGGGACGTGGAGGGGGGCAGGAAAGCGGCAAATCGCATAAATTCAACATACACACACACACACACACACACACATACACACACACTTTTTCGCCAATTCCACTCCCTCCGAAGCGAACGACTAAATTGATTAGCTTTGAGAAATGAGCGATATAGAAAAAATTTTTTTTCATAAATAACAGTTTTTCATGTTTCAACGAACACAGTAATAAACCTTAATCGACGACCTCTTCACTCACGGATTAAAGCTTGACTCGCCGTGATTTATTAATTGTGTCAAAACCGATGGAAATGATGAGCGTCACGTAACGTAAATAGGCCATATCCGCGGTACTAACAATAATAAAAACGTAGATAATGTTAACACAATTCCCCTGGTAGAACAATCAACCCGATGGAACAAGGGAGAGAAAGAGACCAGAGAGCGGACTACGATTCTCTCATCGGTCGATGCGTCGAGTTAGAGGCACGTGAAAAAGGCAGAATAAATGCGAGAAGAAAGATTTACATCGGCGAAGAAAGGGAACAAAAGGGAATATTTTATTAACGGCGCAAAAATGACCACGGTCGAGAAAGAGAGCGTGTTCTCTTTTTAGAAGAAACCTTCTGCGCGCCGTGTATGAAGTACAGATTACACGAACGTAATATTGCCATTGTTGCAAAGAGCAGCGGTAGTTTCATACGCGGAACACGACGCTATTCCTGCGATTTTACTCGACCGCTACGCACGCGGCCGCATAAAAATTCATTCGAATGATCAGGAGGAATCTCGTCTCTCTCTCTCTCTCTCTCTCTCTCTCTCTCTCTCCTTCTTCCACCTTCGTCTTTTCGGCGTCGACAGAATCACAAGTAACCCAACGTCAATTCTGAATTCGCTCGCGCTAAAGAGGACGGATTTAAGATAAATATTCGCGTGGAACGCGCGCGCGCAGATCTCCGACACGGGGAAATTCGAAAAGTTTGACACGCGTAATATATTCAGGGAAAAATAAGAAAGTGAAAAAATGCACAGAGCAAGAACGAGAGATTCGCGAGATGGAGGGTCAAATCCGCTGATATACGCCGACAAATGCGGGATTCCTCCCCGCGTCACTTTGCCGAGCGTGAATCCTGAAATTTCGAGTCGATGAAAAATCCGGCCGCGTTATTACATCCATGGAACACTCGGCGGCGTTTACATCGCCGCACCCCGGCCGCCCTCTTGCCACCCCGTCGCCGGGACTCCCCTCGTGGCAGGAAGGGAGGTTCGTTTCTCTTCGTTTTGCTCGAAACGACGCCACAGGTTGCCAGGAGAGGGTCCTCGCGTGCCGCATTTTGCAGCCCGAAATGGCACGCTCGACCAGCACGAACTGGTAACGCGGCCCGATACTTTTCAAATATCGATACTCGCACGCGCGCGCGAATATTTAACGTCTAACAAATAAAAAAAGCCCCTCTGAAATCACATTACGTCGACGAATTTGTCGACCGACCGGTCGATCGATCGACTGTCGCTTGCTCGTCGATTTCTTCGCGGTGATAACGCCGTGGTAACAATAGCCTTCAACCAATTAGCAATGGACGGAACGGGAGCCAACTGCGCCAACTCGCGATTCTTCAGCGGAACAAAGAAAAGCAGCAAACCATATTCTGCTCGGTTAATTTCGAGTAGACTTTACTTTAACGGAACTTTAATTTGAGATCTAATTGCGAAAATATTTCACGTCGAGAGTTGGAGAACTTCATCCCCCTCGAACGCGCACAGATGACTTCGGCGCGTCTCGACCGCGAGTGACAGACTTCGGCTTCTTCGACTTCGACAGTGAAAAAATTCACTCGATTTTCGCGCGGGAATCTCGTCCTCTCTCTCTCTCTCTCTCTCTCTCTCTCTCTCTCTCTCTCTCTCTCTCTCTCTCTCTCTCTCTCTCTCGAAATTCGATACGCATGATTTTAATGTATTTCCCGCGAGATTGAAGTATTCGCGCGCATAATGAAACATCGGACGAACGCATTTAGATTCGCCCCTGGCAATAACGGCGAGGGTTGTTTTGCTCGTCAGTTCTCACACGTATCGCGAATTGTGCACACGCGGCGGCGCCATTATTATCAGTCGCGAGATAGCGCGACGGAAGGAAACGCTAATCGGCGCGCATCGCTCGTAAACTATTTAGGCTCTCACACGCTCCGTCAGTAATGACAACCCTTTCGCGCCCGCGATTGATATCGCATCGAATAAAAAATTCATTATGTCCGGAAGAGCGAGCGCGAACGGCAGCCGGTCGTTCGCTCGCTCGCCGGCTCATGGATAACGCGCTAATTTTTTGTTTTGCAAACTCGATTTGTAGAAAGTCTCTTTTCTCCCAAGGCGCGATCGAGATAATTCTTTTGTGCGGCATCGTGAGAAATCACGATGCGTTATCAGTAGCGCGAACGATACGGCTGATAACACGTGAATTCGACGATGTCTAGTCAAACATGAGGAACGGAAGCTGATTCACGCTCTTTCTTTTTTCGTTTCTTAACTAATTCAGCGAGACGCACACTACGCGGAATTTACGCGCTCATGTGCGTATAAGATATGTAATTATGCTTCCAGTTAATAATATCAAATAATATGTTACACTACAGTGAGAAAAATACGGTGCCGTAGCAAAAAACTTAATGGTATTATTATTGTTATTATGGGCTCCCTTCAGACTTTTGTCGGCACGACAAAGAATCTCGCGTCCGTTCTCCTCGCCTGTTAATTATTCGACAGCGTTACTGTTCGCGTAATTCGCACTTTACGTCGAGCGAAACGTACTCACGATCCGTCGTCGATAATATATTTAATATATTTAATATTAAGCAATTTAACGTGTGAGAGATAACGAAATACATCAGATTGTTATCAACGCGCGTCGCGCGATGCGAGGTACTAATTCTAATTGCTCGCATTAATATTTAGGCTTCCGTCAGAGCGCAATGAAGAATGTGGCAGATCTAATTTGTTCTAATTATTTTACAACGCTCGATTATAATGATGATTCACCGCGTCGTCATGTTCTCATAATTTCCACATTGTTGCGGCAAACGCGCCGGCCGTGCGATTGCAATTCAATGATCTATTAATATTTAAGGGGGATACACGTCGTCGCGATTGTTCCGCGAGTTCGCAAAAAAGAGGGGAAAAAAAAAGAGGAACGTGTTATAAAATTTACACGCTCGATGTTGCGCGAGAAATTAACACTCCGTTACGGCTTTACTCAATAAAACAGCACTTTTTCGTCGAACTCTTTTCTCCTCCATTAGTTGGCCATTACTATTAATAGCGTTATTATTATTGTATTAGCGCATAATTCGGCGTTTCGATAATAACGCCGTTGCAAGCCGACGTATGCACGCACACACGCGCGCGCGCGCACGCACGCATCCGCCGTACACGTTTCTATAGCTACGTGACTACCTGTGGCATCGGGAAAAGTGCAACGAGACCGAAAAACGCGCGCCGGTAAAATCCGGGTGGGAGAAAAAGAGAGAAGGAGAGAACGAGCAGTATTTATCGTCGTCCTAGGAAGAAGCTTTTAAAGACGCGAACGCGAGAGAAATACGCGTCTTGGCTAAGATGTAAAATATACTCTAGAATGTATATTGTGAAAAGAAGGATTGTTCTCGTTAACATCAGTTATTTCCGGTGTTAACGATATATTTTTCGTTGTTTCAACACAAAAAAAAAGAAGTAACAGCAGTAACGCGCATATAAGATTATCATCGTTGACTTGTTACAACTTCGCTTGCTACAAAAACGGCTTCCACGCGTGCGCGACTATAATTAATTCTCTATTATCAGTGACTACAATTGTGACAACAGCAAATACCCCCAGGACATTTCCTCCACAGTGTGAATTCCGAATCTGTATACCTTCCGACGCGTGACTTCTCCACAACGAAATCCTTGCGACTTGGAAAACTTCTTCATTCTGGAGAAACGCGAAATATGTGGGAGATTTTGTATCCGAGGGAAAAATGTTATCCGCACTTGGGAAAGTATCGCAATTAAAGATAATGCGAAGTCCGAACGTGATGCTTAATCAAGTGCTTTATAAATGCCCAGTGGCGATACTCTCGACGTTCCTGCATAATATCAGCGATATGCTGCGCGCTCACGCGCGGGATAACATCGCGGTATCGCGAGCGGCCCTAACTGCGCTTTGGATGCAGACGCAACGAGCGCAAATAAAGCCGGATGCCGAAAAGCGTCGTCCGCCGCGCCGGACGATTCGTTAAGCGATAATGACGAGCCAATAACGGAACGCGTCAACAGACTCCGGCTATGTAAATGCGAAACAATCCGATTCGCGCGCGCGAATTACGATTCCAGTGACGGGCCCGCGGAGCAACACCTGCCTGCGATTTTCGAACAAGCCGCGCGTCGTCCGTCTCCCCCCGAAGGTGCGCATCGACAATTCTCGCTTCGAACGTGAACGCTTGTTCGGACGAAAGACGCCACGAATATGTTGTCCCCGGACGACCCAACGCGCTGCTTTTCAAACGCAAAGCTTCCTTTGTCTGTAAAACTCGAAACTTCTAGATCGCGCTTTCACAATTTATTTCTCAATGTTTAACCTAGAGTCGAATTTTAGTCGATTTCCTGGTATGAACGCTTTTCAATTTTCTCAATTTTCAACGTTGCATATTTTAGCAAGTGGATATTTCATTTATAAATTTCACCAAAATTATCACACAAACTCGGGAAACGTGCGGAGGAGGATGGGAGATTCAAAAGTTATTTTTTCCCGAAGACTCGGTCGCTCTCTTAAGACTTCGCTGATTTTCGTCCTATCGGATCTGATCCGACGGACAATCCTTACTTCCATCGCGACTTCTTGGCGACGATAAGTTACGTAATATCGAAACACGTGACACGAATATTCGATGCGACACGCGCGAGGGTATCAATGCCATCGCTAGCGCGTCTCTCCTCCTTCGCTAAATAAATATTTCTCTCTCGCACTCGGTTGTACCTGCCTGCCTGCCTACCAACCTCTCTTTATCTTTCGTTGAATCTGTCTCTCTCGATGCGAGAGTGGTCGGCATCAATTTATCGTAAATAAATAAATCTATTTATTCGGGCGCGAGAGGAAGGGTTCGTGCCCGTCGCTTTGCACCCGCGACAGCTGTATGCGCGCATGTGTGTGTGCCGTATGTACCGGCGCGTATTCACACGCGCGTATACCAGTATGCACGCGCGCGGTGTCAGTGCGATAGTTTAAACATCAGATCGCTGAATAAAATATCAGCGCGGATTGTCGACGAGGCCTCGGCGTGCCCGCGGTACCGAACGACGCGTTTCGAATTAGATCGGAGAGGAAAGGCAACTTGAAGATAAAAATCGAGATCGCCGTTTCGAAAATCGAGATCAATGTCTTACACTCGTCTTGTTTAATATATCATATTTTCTCAATCGATATCAGTCTTTTGTGTCATTACCTCATCTATTTCTTCTTCTTTAACCTAGAAGGTCGAAAAACAGGCCAAACTTTGACATTTTATTTCTGCTAAACGGGTTGTGGAAATTACATGAAATTTTTTATAATTATAGACTTATGTTTTGACAATATAAAAATATATATATATATCATTAGAAAATTGCAACGGAAGAAAAAGATGGGCGCCGGTACATCGAGGTTGAGAAAAACGTGTTTTGCGGTGGACACTCTCTTGTCTAAACGATCCATTTGAAACAAAAGAACCATGTAATGCCGCGTTCGTGAGCGCTCAAACGCTCGATCCCGTTTCACTCAACTCTCTGTAACTTCGCCATTTTTGCAGATATCGACATGAAATTTTCAGGATATATTCTCGAAACTTGAAGCTTTAAGAAGATGTAAAAAATTTTTTTTCTTAACCCTGTTAGGTGTATGTGTAACCCCTTAAACGATCTCAAATTGTCAATTTACGAACACACATACACACACAACTTCCACAGAGTGACTTTGTCCTCGATACAAATCAATGCGATTTGAATTGAAGCATACATTACGTAAAAAATAAAGCTTTTGGAGCGTTTGGATTGTACGCTCACTATTCGATGTCGATGTCCAGCGACGTTCAACAGCCCAAGTCCGTCGACGAGGTCTAGATTGAGTCGGTCGTTATCCGTCCAGTATCCAGTCTTCTCCTCAGCGTTCTTCATTATCACGGCGATTGTTCGTTATCAGAGTGATGCTCATTTCACAGTCATTTCATCTTCACTTCACTTCATTGCACTCACAATCGCGATAATTTTAATGTTTGGCGGGACGAAATTTAACGAAGTATACGCGACAAACGTCAACGCGTCAAAAGTTACACCTGCGAATCGCGAATCACGTGTAAACAATCATGAACTGAAAATGACGGTACTTTGCATTCGATCGAGGGAATAGGAAATATACCTCGTTTCGAGGAAGATCTTATTCTGTCAAAAATGAGGTTCTTGTTTCGGGAGAGTCTTCCCTCCCGAGAGAAAGAAACGATAAATATAGAAATTGTATTGTGCGCCAATCTCGACTGAAACGATGTTATAATCTCGTCAAACTCATGAGAAATTCAGAAAATTACCCGAATCCAAATTCTGTTTCTGCACTTTTGGTACATCTTGTTGTTTCGATTAAACTTATTGTTATCTTATCTATTGATGCTTCGGAATTATTTAATGTTCCATTATCTCAATAATCTACTTGCATTTATACTCTATTTAAATGCAAATAGAATACATATGATCGACAAATATTAAATAATTTAATAAAGGTTAATGAATTAATAGAAAAATAGAACAACTTTCCTTTCTCATCTCTATATTTTGTTTGGTCAGTTGTTGGAAATTTCTATAGGATTTGGTGACCCAAGAAAAATGAGAAGGAATGAATCGTGAAAATAAAGGTAGACACGTGAGATAAAACATCAATAGAAATTTAAATTTGCATTTGACACAAAACGAAAAATGTTATCACACGCAGATGCAGAAGAAAAAAAATGTTAGCGGATTCCAAGAAAGACTTATGTTCTGAGAAACGTTATTAAAGACAGAAATCTGCATTTGCAAAACTTGGAATGGCGGATTCAAAATTCAGAATGATAGATTCTAAATTGTCACCCGTGTAACGCAATATCGCAACGTGGGAGAATATACGTGTGTAAAATCGTAAATTAAAATTTGCAGCGAAATTTATTAATACGTGCGCGAGCGAAATGATCAGGACTGCCGTAAAATTGCTCTCTACGAGTCAAATCTGATAAATCGCTAATGATTAGTGACGGAAGTTTTAATTTTATTAACACAAATGATAACGTGTGGCGCTTTTTTAACGCGTATAATCACTTCGCCATATATCGAGCAAAGCTCAAGAGCCAAATTTTCATCGGCATTATAATGATTGGGCGATCATAATAAAAGTTGAGCCGTTGAATGAAGTAGCGGTACATATCGAGCTCGTTTTTATGAGTAACAACACTTTAGTTGTACGGTAAGAACTAGCGAGTCTTTGTTTACACGGTCAACGAAATAATAATAAACTATAATCTTCATACACATCTAATTTCACTTATATTAAATTGTAATGAAAATTTTCAAATATTCTCGCAAGTTCTCTTGTTTTTCTTTATACTAAATAATACTAAATAATAAATTCCATAATATAATCGTATTTTTAATTTAATTAATCAAATTATAACTAGAGTTTATGACATCAGATATTTCCGCAAATTTTTTCGTCTCTTCAAGTCAATATGAAATAATGATGGACTCTGTAATAATCGTATCTTTAACTTTATTTATCAAATTGTGACGAATAACTTATAACATCAAATATTCTTGCAAGCTTTTTAGTTTCTTCAAACAAAAAAACCAGATTTATACCGCTTCATTTGGCAACTCATATTCGCAGATATGTAAAGAAAAATCCACATGCAAAATCTAACAAGATAAATCGCATTGATTTTAACCCTTTCACTGCTAAAAGCGTATATGTACGCCCTCACAAGTCGGTCCATATACACGAAAGGCGTATCTATACGCTCTCACAAGTCTATCAATATATATGAAAGCCGTAAATATATGCCATCTACGTTTTTCTTACTGTAACACTTTAACTGTTTTACCAATTGCTTCAACATGGAATTTATAAAATAATATATATCAAGGGAAAAGAAATACTGACGATCCATTACGTCTTATTGAGAGGCATTTTCCAGTTAAATATTTTAATCCGTCTGCGAAAAGAAAAAGTCAAGCGCGAAAGTATGTGGTATGTAGTAAACATAAAATCCGACGGGAAAGTAGATATCAATGCAAAGAATGCGACGTAGGTTTATGCGTTGATCCATGCTTCAGAATATATCTCACACAAATTAATTATTAAATTGTTTCTACTATCTTTATTTGTTCATATTATCTTTGTTCTCATTAATTATTAAATTGTTTCTACTATCTTTATTTGTTTATATTATCTTTGCTCTCATTGTGTTAAAATTGTCAAAATAAATTTGTTCCTCATTATCAATTTTGCATTTTTTTCACGAATTATTATTAAAGGAATGTGCAAATTAAGTAAATTAAAAATAGGTTAGAAAATCATTTAAAATAGATCAAATACTGGATATTTTTAATTTATTTGCAATTATTTATTTTTTCAACCCCTAAGAATAGTATCAAATCTCCAGATACTGTTTTGGTCAGTAGTCAGTGGACAATCAGTCGCAGAGACTAACATGTGAATATCGCGCCGTCCGTATTGATGGTTCGCTCCGAAAGTGCGCCGCAGTGAAAAGGTTAATAAAATCGCGTAGTCGATCCCACCACCTGAAGTTATATACTTAAGTAATATACAGGGTGCGGCGCCAAAATTCGGACAAAATTCAAGTTGAATTTCCCGCCGTTCTATACCACTTCGAGAGGTCGCCATTGGCGTCCAAATAGCTTGACGCACGTACTAAACATTCACAACCTCGAAACAGTCGCAATGTTGAAACCAAGTGCGGACTATAATCGAAGAGAGCCGCGATTATCGAAAGTGTTCGCGCTGGGCGCTCAGCGACAGAAATCATTCGATTCTTCGGGTACCCAAGATCGACTGTGTATGATGTCGTCGCGAAGTATAACGAGTCGGAGAAGTCCAACGAAGGTTTTGCAACACCGACAAGGAAAACTCACTCGAAGGAGCGCGTTGTCAGGACGCCCGAAATCATTCAACGGGCTCAGTAGCTGATTTTTGAGGATCCAGGGCAGTCGATTCGAAAATTGTCGTCGGTTGTCGGTGTGAGTGAAAAAACTATGCGTCGAATCGTCGAGGAGGACCTCCGCTACAAGTCTTATACAATTAAAGTGAGACAGATGCTTTCCGAAGCTGCCAGGACAAAGCGAGTTGAGCGCTGTAACCTGCTTTTGTGTTCTTTACGAAACAATGCTGCCGGACGCCTCAGGTTTTTTTCTGACGAAAAAATGTTTACTGTCGATGCGAAAATCAATCGCTGGCTCGCCCATGATCCTGAAGATGTCCCCATTGTTTCCAGAACGAAATTTCCGGCGAATGTTCACGTGCCAAGTGTTGTGTCCAGTGAGGGTGATGCCACCGCATTTCTTTAACAAAGGGGAAAATATCACAAAAGAAGTTTATTTGCATGTTCTGATAAATGTGGTGAAGCCGTGGATGAAAACTGTATCGTCTGGAAAGCCGTATGTTTTCCAGCAGGACGGTGCGCCCGCGCACACAAGTCATTTGGTGCAAAATTGGTTGTCGGACAACGTCGACATGTTTTGGTCCAAAGAATTTTGGCCTCCCAACAGCCCAGATTTAAATCCTTTGGGCTTCTATGTATGGAGCGTGGCTGAAAGGGTCACTAACAAGTCCAGACATCCAAACGTCGCATCATTGAGAGTCGCTATTGAAGCGGCATCCGCCGATATGGACCGTGACTCATTAAAACGGGCCTGCAAACGCTTCAGACCGAGAATGGAGGCGGTCATTCAAGCAGAAGGGGGTTATATTGAGTAAATGTGTTCTTTATGACCTAACAAACAATTGAGTAAAAAAAATAATTATTAAACTTCTCCATTTTTGCAATAAAAATTATGTTTCAAAAAAATGTTTAATTTGTCCGGATTTTGCCGCCGCACCCTGTAATTTTCAATCTTTTTCCATTTGTTTCACTCACCGCTTCGAAGTCAGGATCGGCTACATTCCGCTACCAAGATCTGAAACAAAAGAATATCATTTTGCGATTAGACTCGCGAATTCTGTCCAATGAACAAATGTAAGTATCAATGTGGTGAACCATTTGCGATCATACTTCGCATTGATCTACCGCATTGAGCGCCTAAACTTTCGATCGCAGATGATCAAACAAAGAAGCGTAAGCGTATTCGTCGTGAACCTACCTTCGAGCCGATCCTGCTCAGTCCGAACTGGCTCCTCCGTCCTACTCCGGCACCTGTGTCCACCAAGCAACCGCAAACCGCACCCCCAGGAATCGCACCCGCTGCACGTGGCTGCAACTTCTAACAGATCTGAAACAGAAAGCAAGATTCTTGGTTAACTATTACATGAACGAAATGTCGACATATGGAGAATAATTTACGGGTCACTGTGTGTACGCTGCAAATTAATGAAGATATTAAAACGATAGTTACCTTGAAGATTAGATACTGCCTCGAAAATCAAATACTGCCATTACCCGAGACGATGCCAACACAACGACTGCGTCGCGGCGTCGAATCTATCACGGTATAAACGCGACGCGTCTCACGCACGCTCCCCGCAACTAAACAAAATACGAAAATCACGCACGACATCTCGCGATGTGTACTTACTGGCGTCGAAGATCGTTAAGATCGCCCGATCCTTGCGTACTTGTATATAACATCTTTAGAGGTTACGCGTCCTTGAGCTGACGAGACGCGCTCGGCAATACATAAACACACATCGTTTACTCGCTCCACTTAACGTGTTTTCTATCTCATAACGTCGAAATTATATTTATGCTTGTTTCGCGGTATTGAATTTTCCGTTGACAACAATCGAACCGTTAACCCGCGCGACGACAACCCGCGTTACTAAGAAAGGGTCGACGGTTCGCTTCGAGACGGAAGAAGAAGCGATAATGAGCACGCATGCTTTCTTAATGGAGAATTACACACGCGTATCGATCCGACGAGTCCGCCGCCGGAAGTCTTCTGCTTTTTTTCCGTTTTCGCGCAATTTCGTCGCAGCCTTCGTCGAGGTTGCTCTGTCGAGCGAAAAACGCGCGAATCGCTCCTCCTCCTTTTCCTCCTATCTCTCAAGTGCGAGAACGCTTTCTCTTGTTTTTCTCTCTTTATGTTCGACGCGTTAGCGCATAACTATTTCCATGTGAATATAAATATGAATTGCGATTGTGGATGCAGGAACGAATTGCGCGGAATTAATATGAGCATATCCTCAACGCGCCACGTGTAAAATATTTTTACTTTTTTTTTTTTAACGAAGTCGAAAGCGCGAAAAATTAATTAATACACACAAGCGCGATCGGTAGAACATATTTTGCGCGACGCACAATATAAATATAAACGCGCGCGCTCGTGTGCGCAGTTTATTTCTTTATTTCTGACGTAATCGATTATTATTTTCCGGAGAGAAGGGCAGGAGGTAGGGCGGACGAGAGCATTGAATTAGTTAGTATAATACAATGATAGCGAGATCGGCCGGGAATTCCCGGCGGCGGATAATGTATCTGCGCGATTTATTACTTTATTCCCGGCGTAGCTCGTTATCATTATTTCTTTTTCCTTTCCGTCCTCTTTATTTTATTTTTTAAACCGAACATGAAAGACATCGAATTAGTTAGTACAATGACGTCGAGGTCGGCCGGACAAATATGATTATCGTGAAATCAAAGAAAGCGCTCGTTCCGCCTCCCTTCGCTGTCCCGCTCAGTTTATCGGACTCGCCGCGAGGACTCGCGCAAAAAGGATCAACCGGAGTCCGTAATTCGGCGGTGACACACGGCTAAAAGCTCCTCACTGGCGAAAGGGAGAAGAGAAGGGATGCACGGAAACACAGATGTGTGTGTGTGTGTGTGAGAGAGAGAGAGAGAGAGAGAGAAACGCAAGGAAAGAGGTAAAGAAGGGCAAGTGGAGAGACAAGGGTGCTGAGCACCATTATGAGATAATGTATGTATGTGTGAATTACGTAAAATGTAAAAAGATTATTCAGTCGCCATAACACACACGTTGTCTCAAAAAAAGAAATCGCTATCGGGGCCTTGCACCGTGTGTACCATATATGGCGCGTATGAAACTACATTCTAAGTAATGCCAGAGCCATTTACTCTGCATCTACGCACCTTCTCAATTTTTCCGCGCGCAATTTCCCTCGTCGCGTTTTGAAAACGAAATTCACTTTTATCCACTATTTTCTCTCCGCTCACTAATCTGATTTATTCTCATTTCATCCCTTCCATGTGACGTTAATAAATATCCGCGACGCGCATGCATGTAATAAAAAAAAGAATCACGTGATTTCATTGCGTCTCTTGTCTCGCGAAATTCGTCAATACTCATCCGTGTAAAATTCCATTCCCGGCGCCGACTGCGCCGCTCTAAGTGATATAATAAACATACCGTAATCACGAAGCGCACAAAGAATAACAATACAAATAATTATTATTATTACTCGTGCGCTTTATTGCGTCCGCGCGCATGTCGTCGCCATCGACACTGCTAAAGTTCCCGCGAAATTTCGGAAGTTCGCCGCCTATGGGTGCAGGCGCACGGGGAGGCGCACTCGACGACCACCCTCGGTTCCATCCTCCCTTCTTCCTTGTCTCTCTTTCCCCCCCCCCTCTCTCTCTCTCTCTCTCTCTCTCTCTCTCTCTCTCTCTCTCTCTCTCCCCCCCTCTCCTCTGCTCGACGTTAATTTAGACGAATTTCATTAGAACAAACGAACTTTGCTAATCCACGCTAATCTGATTAGAAATTTGCCGTGGCGCCACATTCCGCCGCGGCGACCGACGTTGGTAGCGTCGTTCTCGTCGTCGTCGACGTCGTCATCGTCGTCGTTGTCGTCGACGTCGTCGTCGGTAGTGACTCGTCCTCGTCCTGTCGTGTTGACTGAAATCCTGTGCCTATATTTCTCCCCCGCACCCACGTCTCCTTCCGCCACCCTTTCCCCCTTGTCGTCTCGTCCGCGCCTATATCCTTGCCCGGCAAATATTTGCAGGAATTAGTCCCCGGGTAACTACGACTACCTCTCCCCCTTTCGCCGCCCGCGTGCACCCCCACTCCTCTCCCCCGCGGCTCCTATCAGGCGGTAAATCCTCGACGAGGACATGTCCTTTCCTACGCCACCGTTTCTTCCCGTTGACTCGCGGCCGCGTCCGTCGCGATCGTTAATTGCGCCGACGGAAGCGGCTCGTTGTCGACGCGCAGATCCGCCGAGCGGTCGTCGAATCTCGGACGATGGGATGCCGCCCTCGGAAATGCCGCGCGATACCTTAATTAGCGCATATTCTGGAGTTTTTATTGGACTCGAGAATTCTCATTTATAATAGTGATTTTATTTCCCCGTTTTTTTTTTCTTTTTGGCTTTTCGATGGAGCACTTCGATATATAGCGCTCGGTAATTTATTGCAATAAAATCTATCGGTACCTCGTTTCTTGAATATGAAGTGGCTGATTGCCATATCCGGGCGCATCATTTGGGGAGCTTGTCATTTAGTTTCGTTCAAATTAGGTAAATCGGCTGCATCAATGTTTATCCGCGTATTTTCAGGAAGCGCGACAGAGAGAGGGAGGCGTGGGCGACGGGTCTCGCGAAAGAAGCGGAAATGTAATAAAGTATCGAATCAATGCGCGAATAGGGAGTTCAGCGCGCGACGGTGCGCCGGGGTAATTATTTTTTGTCGAAAATAACGAAGTGATAATAAACCATTTAATACTAACGTTAATAAATGCCGGCCGGATATTTCTTTGTGCATGCGGCATTCCTGCCTGTGCGCCTCATCAAAACGAGATCAAAAGTTATGTCCAAATGAGATATGCGTTTAATTCCGAATTATCGATCGCGCTCATATCCATCAGAGATATGACGTATTACGCCAACGATATTAGAAGAAACAAACCGAGTCAAGCAAGGGATGGTGAAGGGCTCGGATCGATCGCGCGCAGTTTTGTCTTCTCCGAAATCGCAGCGCGCCGCACATGTTATATCGTAATAATACAGCGATAATTCCATCGCGGGCTCTCTTTAGCGATCGTATCACAAATTACGTCGCATCCGTTGTGTCCGTGTGCGCTAATTAATATGTCGAAAGAGAGACGGACGTCTGCACGATTCCGCTTTTCTTTGAGGAAGTGACTTTCAACGGTCATATCGTTTATACCAGGTATGTAAATATGAAACCGGAATTTTTGTACAGAAAACACACGTTTATTGTATGAAAATGATAAAAAATATTTTATTCGAAGTATTGTCCATCGCTAGCTATACATTTTTTCCACCTGTCTGACAATTTGTGGATGCCACGCCAAAAAAGCTGTTGCTCTTTTGCGGCAAACCAGTCATCGAACCATTTCCGTACATTTTCGTAAGAAGTGAAGCGCTGCTCAGCAAATGCGCGTCCCATCGATGCAAATAAGTAGTAATCGGACGGAGCCAAGTCTGGTGAGTAAGCCGCATGCGAAAGTATTTCCCAACTAAACGCCTCGATCGTTTCCTTGACCAGTTTTGCTGTGTGTGATGGTGCATTATCATGAAGCAAAATCACTTTGTGTTGCCTTTTTTGATATTCTGGTCGTTGAATCATGCAAAGCTTGATTCAAATCGATCATTTGTTGTCGGTAGCGTTCAGTATGAACGGTTTCGCCAGGTTTTAGCAGCTCATAATAGCAGCACACCCTTCTGATCCCACCAAAACAGAGCATTGTCTTCCATCCATAGCGATTTGGCCTTGCAGTCGATGTCGATGGTTCGTCTGGAGTTACCCATGATCTTTTACGCTTAGGATTCTCAAAATATATCCACTATTCATCGCCAGTCACAATTCGATGGAGAAATGACTTTCTTTTGTACCTGGCGAGCAGCATTTCGCAAGTGGTTTTTCGGTTTTCCTGCTGTCTTTCATTCAGTTCATGTGGAACCCATTTTCCCATATTCTGGATCTTTCCCATGGCTTTCAAACGTATGGAGACGGCTTCTCGTGTCACATTTAATTGATCCGCGAATTGTTGCGTTTGAGCGTCATCCTCATCCAACAATGCCTGCAATTCGCTGTCTTCAACCTTTTTCGGTGGTCTTCCACGTTTCTCACGTGAAAATCGCCACGTTTGAATTTTTTAAACCACTCAAAGCACTGTGAATTTACCAAGAGCATGCTCACCGTAAGCTTCGACAAGCATTCGATGCGATTCTGCAGCAGTTTTCTTCAAATGGTAACAGAAAATCAATGCTGTCCGCAAATCGTAGCTTCCAGGCACAAAATTCGACATGTTCAACGCTGTTACAAACTATGCTGTTGTATGAAACTGTATCGTTGTGAGTTGAAAATCTTTGTCAGATGTCAACAAATGGAAATGGCGCCAATGACGATAACTACATTGACAGCTAGGGCCATCTATGGGCAAATTCCGGTTTCATATTTACAGACCTGGTATATTTAATGCGAGAGAAAAAGTGACAAAGAAATCGCAAAATTTCCCTTTTAGAACATTTTAGAAGGAAAAGTACCTGAAGATTTATGTTCAAGTAAGACGATAATATCAACTTCGAAGCTGTTGCCTGTCTTGGTTGCCATCGTTAACCAATGTTAATTAATTGTAACTCCATGTTCACATATGATAATTATTGTTACATCTAATAAAGTTATCGTTATCATTATAAATTAAATAAATGATCAACATGATTCTTCGACCAACTTGATCTCTGGTCTCTTCCAACTGTTGTGCACGAGGAAAGGTTAAAGAGATATTCTCGGCATCGTGCCCATACGGAGATTGCGCAAATCGCGGAATGAAATCACGGTAGGACACGTGACTTTCGCGGTTTCGAGCGAGATTCGCTAGGGAAGGTTAATAGTAACGATAAAAATTACAATGGCCGGGTAATAAAGCTCGTATTTTTCTTGCCCGAGAAAGTTTCCCGTTTTCAGATCGAGTTTCTGCGCTTCCATCTTCCCGCACGCCTGTGAAACTTCAATGTAACGTGTAATTTCCCGTGTACCGCGTTTACTCGCCCCAATACCGTAGGCGAGGCGTCGTGACGCCCTGCTGAGGATCACGGTGTGTCGCCGGCTTTCAAACAGCAGAGAAAGAGAGAGAGAGAGAGAGAGAGAGAGAGAGATAGAGCGGGGGGGGGGAGAAGACAGAGAGAGAGACGAGCAAGCGAATCTCTTTCGAGTCCGAGAGACAGAACTTTCGTTCGGCGGCGGCCGAAACTTTCCGGCAACTTGTTTCGCTGGAAAATAGCCCAAGTTTTCACGGCGACGATATCCCGAGAGCCCAGATATTTTATTCTCGACGCCGAGGTGTCGTGATGTCGTCGTTGTCGTTGTCGCCGTCTGATCTCGCGAGTCGGCCGCGGAGAGTCATCAGGCGGATTTACTGCGACGGCGGATTTTCGCGAACGTTGCTTCGCGACAGTTAATCGTTTTATTGACACGTCGTTATCTATCTGTGAATCATTTTTATCTCACGCGGAAATTGCATTGAGGTTTGCGTCCGCCGCTCTTGTGAATTCTTCTTACCGCTTTATAACACTTTGATGTAATTTATGTTAAATATTCAAGAGAGCTTAATCTACAAAGTGCGCTATATTTAATATGGCCGTGTGCTACCACAAGACAATCATTATTTTAATATTTTTCCCGTCAATGAATAAAAATGAGTATAGAGAATGACTGGCGAAGCCACAAGTTCTCAAGTTGAAATTGCACAGCTTACAAAAAAATTGGCAAAAAGTAGTAGGCCAAAAAATTTTTTTTTACATTTCCGAAATTTCGAAAGTTGTGCCGGATTGTGCTAGTTAAGCCTAAGAACTTTTTTCAATGATAAAATGTCCTCAGATGACTGGTTTTCGCAGTACGAGCATCCAAAGAAAGCAACAGAGATACAGATTAGCGCGGCAAAACTGAGATGTTTTTTTGGCTGTACTGTGGACTATGATGATCTGACGTAATTTTGCTATTAAAAAAAGTTGTTGAGCTTAACTGAGCACAACCTGGCACAACTTTCGAAATTTCGAAAATATGAAAAATTTTTTTGCGTCCCCAATTTTTGCAAATTTCTTTTGCAATCTGAATAGTTTTCGTTACATCTCTAAGTGGTTTCTTATTGTACTCGATTAATACAATTCAGCACGACTTGCAGACTTGCGATAAATGCATTGTAGAAAAAGTTATTTGTTAATTTGTATTTTAACTTAAACATTTTTTTTTCTACTGAACGAAAAAAGATAACCAGTTTCTTTAAACGGCACAACGCGGCACAAATTAGTAGGAATTCACAAACAAAAGTTGGGTTCATTCGGACAAAAGTGCGGGGCTGGCAAATTTTCATTTTTACTTTTTTTCTCAAATGTTATTAAACTTATCGGTCTCGCGTTTGCGGCACAAATCAGCACAAACATATAGCACAATACGACACAATAAAGAAAAGACTCAAAACTCGAAAAGTGCGGGGCTAGCAAAAGTTTAGTTTTTCTTAATTTTCTTGAGTACGCTTTAAGTTATAGAGTTGCGGATTGCGGCACAATATTGCACAAACGTAGCACAATGCAGCACAATTCGAAAAAATATAAAATTCGAAAAGTGCGGGGCCAACTTCGCACACGTATGAAGTAAAAATGGAATTTAATATGTCATAGTATGAAACATCTTTAAGACGACTTAAAGACGTCTTATGTCCCGATTTTGGTCATTGTATTGTCTGGGAAGTTACTAATTTACTCATTTGCATCATTCAGTAGAAAGGATCAAGATGTTTCGCTTTCGGGAAAAATTTTTTTTCTTTCCCTTTCGCATTCGCTTTTGTTATAACCACCTTTCGTTATAATCCTATTTAATACTCCCAATTATTTATTATTCCAATTATTTAATATTCTACCTGTACTTATTACGAAAGGTTATATTTTAAAGGAAAAATTGTAAAGGAAAAAGGAATAGAGAGTTGTAAGATATTTACCCATTAATTCTATTCATTAGGATAATCTGCTAATATTCATCATTAAATATTTGTTTATCGCGTATGTTCTAGCACGCGATTGAGTAAATTATATAATTAATACATACTACCTATTGACATTAATAATAAAAATAAAAAATTCAAAATAAAAATGTAAACAGATTATTGAGGAAATAGTCGAATATTAAATAATTAAATTCTTTTTTCTAATCCTCGACAAAACTTTGGTAAATAATCGGTCCTAAGATCAAGAGATAATAATTCTGTACTTTGAGATTCGCCATCGGTACTACAAGTTCAATGACATTTACAGAGTTAATGCTGAACCAAAATTGTGATTCTGATTTATGACATAAATCGACGACGCTCATGCCCGTTTTTTACCAACCTTGGTTAGTTTAACTAGCTAGTTATTCCAACAAAATTGACCAATCGCACTTGTCTTTAGTTAGAATTGACAAACGAGATTGGCCCATTCCGATGAAAAAACCAGCCGGTTAAATTAACTACAGTTGGTAGAAACGGATGCATAAACAAGAGAGAATCAAACACCGCGCCTATGCAACCGCGAAGGATCTCTCGCGATATTAGACACATCGATATTTACAACTTGCGTCCTGCCATTCGGAGCTCAGCCTGTTAACAGCTTCCGGGACTTCCGACCGCATCGCAACGCGATCAAGGAGAGCTCGGAACCGCGACGGCGGTCGTGAAAAATTCAAGGCGGTCAGCCCGGTAATTTGAAGGCGGTTAATAGCGGGTGCATACGATGCTGAAGAGACGAGCAACGGAACACGAGCTCGAGCAGAGCGAGAGAGAAGGGAGAGAGGGAGAAAGAGAAGGAGAAAGTGTGTGTGTGTATGTGTGAGAGAGAGAGAGAGAGAGAGAGAGAGAGAGAGAGAGAGAGAGAGAAAGAGAGAGAGAGAGGGCGAGAGCGAGAGAAACGGAGATTCACAAGCGGGGTAAAATCGCGCACGAGCGCGGGCATATTTAATTCACGAACCCTCTCCGGTGCCGCGGCCAGGGTGGCTGCTGTCTTCCCGTCGGAGGGGGAGAGCGAAAGGGGAAGACGAAGAGGATGACGAAGACGGATGCACGCCCTGTCGGAACGGGTGGTGAGGAAGAGAAGAGTAGAGGGGCGAGTAGAGGATGAAGGGAAGGGGCGAAGGAGAAATGAGAGAGAGAGAGAGAGAGAGGGAGAGAGAGAGAGAGAGCGCGAGGCCTCATTTCCATTAGCGGCATGCATCATACAGAAACTGGCCGGACTATACACGGGGCTGCTGCTGCACGTCGAAACAAATTGAGATACAGACTGCTGAATGACGCGGACGCCGACGCTGTGCGTCTCTGAGCGCGTCGAGACGCAGTCTTGCGACCGTTGCAGTCGCTTAACCTTATCCCACGCGTCGCTCTGGACGAGATTTCCTCCTCGTTCGCCGAGACTCGGGAACCCTGGGATCGGCGCGAGGGAGTTGGACAAGAGAAAGCGCGCCACGAGACACTCTGCTCTTAATTCGATACGCGATTCTTTTATCGCGAAATTCGAGTCCCTCCGCCGCTCCCGAGCGTCGCGTCGCTACGAAAATCCGTGGCGCGGGATTGTCGCGAGAAAAAGGATGGGAAGAAGGAAGAAAGAGGGAAGGGGAGGACAGTCGCATAAGCGTTCAGAGTGCAACATAAGAATGACGGTACGGCTTGAAAATAGAAGTTAGAGAAAGAGAGAGAAGGAGATACGCAGAAAAATGTGCAGACCGGCAGACGAGAGAAGAAGAGAGGGAGGGAGAGAGAGAGAGAGAGAGAGGGGGGGAGAAAGAGGGGAGAGAGAGGGGGAGAGAGAGAGAGAGAGAGAGAGAGAGAGAGAGAGAGAGAGAGAGAGAGAGAGAGAGAGAGAGAGAGAGAGAGAGAGAGAAAGACGCCGAGCGCAGGCGAGGGTGGGCGACCGCGATATATAGGGACGCTCGCAATTTTCTCGTCAATGCACACGTCAACCGGCACGTCGTGTATATGCACTCTGCGGCGTATTCTGCGAGCTGCACCGCAGCGCGGGGACACGAGACAATGAAAAATGCACGCGCCACGATATACTACTTGCGCGTCCAAGTTACAACTGCAGCAGGCTCGGTGTCTCTCCCTCCCGCCCTCCTTCCCTCTTGTCGTTCTACCCTTCTAGCCTCTCTTTCTCTACCCTTCTTCTCTTTCCTCCGCGCTCGCTCTCTCTCCCCCTCCCTCCCTCCCTCCCTCTTTCTCTCTTCCGCGGTCTCACTTGCGCGTCCTCCTCCGGCTCGCGAGGCCCGCTCGGAAACAGCGAGCTGCTCAATAATTCTTTGTGTGGTTTAGCCGAGATGCGTGCACGTGTATTGACGCGGGGCTATTTCGCGAAATTGCCAGCTCGGTGCCATCCCCCTCGTGTCACGGCGGCGGAGACATCGTTATTTCGCTGCACCGCCGCCTCCGCCTCCGCCTCCACCTCCGCCTTCCGCCTCCTCGTGGGAAGAAGCACCCTATCCACCGGGTCCCCCGATGACCGCAAGGAACCCCACCGAAAAGCGATTTACGTCATAACTGCCGCACTGACGAGCGACGAGACCGAGCAAGGCTCTGACTTGAAATTCCCGTCAGATTTAAAGGACAAATGAAGAAGCTCGAGGCACATGACAGGCTATATTGTTCTATCTTGATGCTACAGATGGTCACTTATTATTGTTCTCCCCGCTGTTGACGCGACTCAGAAAAAGGATTCATTGCCTCAGGGGCTTTTCCGCGCGAGCATCCTTCAAACGAAGGCGGCATTCGGCTCGACGGAAAAGTTTCCGCGCAGCGCGGACGGAACACGGGCGCGTCGCGTCGGGAGAAAGAGCGAGCGAAAAAAAAGGTGGAAGAAATGCGGCGCGGAAGGGTTTGATCGGGGCGCATCGAGCGACCCTTAAAAATTAATTTGAAAAGTCAGGCGAGAGAGAGAGCCCGGAAGTGCTGCAGCGTATACGAGAAGCACAGCGGGCGGCACACACGCGCCGCTCTCCCCGCGATATTGCGGAAATCGCGAAATCCGAAAGCGGGTGAAACGGACGGGAGTGAGGGAGGGTGGTAGGTAGGTAGGTAGAGGTATAGGGTTGGGGGAGGACGAAACTTTTCAAATGAGCCAACTTTGCGTGTGTCTTGCGCTTTCGGTGCCCGCGTCTCGCAAACCCCTTTCGCGGACGCCGGGAAGCCTCGCATATTAGCAAAGTTGTCGGCGGAGATGAACAGCACCGATTACCCCCGCGCTTCCCGGTGCGCGCGATTTTTCCCTCCTCCCCCGCCCCCGTCCCCGCCCCCGCCCTTCCCCTGGCCCAAGTGTGTGTCCTAGAGAAATTTTCGGGAAATCGCGTTATCCGGGCGCGTCGCCCGGCGTGGAACCGCATCGGCCGGCGCGAATCGCGTGCGTCGCAACGTTTCCGCCTGCCGCTAGCTGGAAAAAGAGGAAATCGCACTGTTACAACGCGCGCGCGCGCGCACACACACACACACACACACATACGCATCTCCCCCGCCTATTTGTTCTCGACTTCCGTTCCTCCGATCCTCTCCGTCCCTTTCCCGGATCGTGCCTCTTTCGCGAGATTTTTCACCGGCCGAAAGGAAAACGGTAATTAACCGAGCCCCGAGCGATTCGATAATTGAAGCGTCTCCTTTTTTCCTCTTTCTTCCTTCTTCTTTTTTCCTCTTCGCAGGAAGCGAAACGGATTTTTAAATGGAGATTCGAGTGCTCTCTTTGCGTTATGTAAAACTCGTAAGCGCGTATTATATAATACTTGCCGTTTCTCTCGCGACGCCGGACGACGATCGGGCTACCTTCAATTTCTCTCGCCGGCGATTTCCGATTAAATAATCACTCCGTCTCTCGCGCGGCTGGCTTCTTTCCTTTTTCTCGCCGTCGTTTGAGGAGAGAGACCGAGCCCGGGATCCGTAGGATTAAGCCATTTTCCCGCTCGCGGCCGTTCAATTCGGCCGCTAATCGCACCGGCACGCTACCGATGTCTGACCCGAACTTTTCTGTTCTGTTTCAGGCCAAGTTGTTGGAGTCGTCCCACGCTTGGCTCGGCGCCTCCACCTCCAGTATAGCAGGTGAGTCCCGACATCGTTTTTCTCCTCTTCGTCTCGTTTCGATACGTTTCAGGAGATAATCGCCTCTCGACGGCCCTCCGGGCCGGGCCGGGCCGGGCCGGGCCGGACGTGCAAGCCTCTACGTTAGGCAATGCGCACACACGTTCAGCGTCTGATCGCCTGTTTCTATGCACAGGGTGTCTCCCTTGTAGCAGCCGCGCACTTTCTTTTACGTATAGACGCTACGTGAGTAGCCGAGATGAATCGCGTCTCGGACAAGAGGCAGAGAGATATGGCGGCTCTTGGAATCACTGAGAATTGAGATTAATCGCTTTACGTCGTGTAATGTCACGGCTTCACTGTTCACGGTGAAGAGAGTGACGATGTTCCAATACTTTTCGTTTCTTCTCATTTCTATTATTGATTTAGTTCGGTTGAGTCCTCTATCCTATTAGTCGAAGATTCAATCTAATATTTATGTCTATAAGTATCAGTGGGAGTCGACAAAGTTAGGGCAGGCAAATGATTCTCCACGAGAGAAATATGTATAAAGCAGATCTACCTACGTCGATGAGAGAGAGAGAGAGAGAGAGAGAGAGAGAGAGAGAGAGAGAGAGAGAGAGAGAAAGCAGCCGGAAATGATTGCCCTCTTTCAATTGTTACATCGCGAGATTGTCGCGTTTCCTCATACCCTCAAACCCATCGATTTTCACTCCGATCATACAGCGTCTATCATTAAAGGAGAGTACGATCGAACGGGGACACCCCGTATAGTCGATTTCGCGACATGTTTAAAGACTTCACATTCCTCTCCTGCAATATCTCTCGCATGATCCGCCGCCGTGTGTGCATCTGTCGCGCGATGCTCGATCGGGTTTCCGTAAGTAGCGGCGCAACAACCGATCATCCCTTCCGTTCGAGAGGAAATTCCCTCCCTCGGGGCTCGTCGCCGATCCGCGGATCGCGCCAAGTTCACGGTCACGCTGTCCCGCTCGAATCGCCGCGACTCTGCGGGCGACGTGACGAGCCCCGTCCTAGAAAGGCGAGGTTCGCCCGTTCGCGAGGACTCGCTTCGCTTCGCGAACGACCATCTCCGGTCCTTGGATGCGATCCTCTCGGAGGTCGATATCTTGCTGGCGGGGGTTTCACCCCCGTCCGTGATCCTAGGTGTTACCTCGCGGAACAATGCGGCACCGCAACACGGCGGTCGTCGTCAACGACGACCTCGTTGACGACCGCAGGAGGTGGCAACGCGAGAAGGAAGAGGAGGTGGCGACGGTCGAGCCAGGCAATAAACGACGGAGGAAGGAAGGAAAAGGGGTAGGGAAGGAAGGGGGTTGCTCGCCCACGTCATTACGACGACGGCAATAATAAAGCGGCAATAATAAAGCGGCAAGGAATGCGTTTTGCTTTAATATAGAAAGCAATTTAGATAGACGACGGCCAAGTGGCCGCCGGTTAATAGCGCCGATAACACGCCCGCGATTCGCAATGCCCGCACCGTGCTTCGCTTTGTAACTTACGTGTTAGCTGTAACTATTACTACTAACCGAGACGCGTCGACGGCGGCGCGGCGGTGAGGGCGGTTTCGCACACCTCGCGCACCATTCCACGCTCCGCCGCACGTGGGAGCGACGTCCCCCCCCCCCCCCCGCGAACTTTAGACTTTAGGCGCGCTGTGTGTGCAAAGAGCTGTGTGATCCGTTCCATGTTTTTCAAATTTCATCGAGTCCCGACAGCTTCATCGTGACTTTTCAATTTTTTTCGCTATTTTGTTTGATTTTTCCCCTCCTCTTGTGTAACGTGTCGCGTGTCGCGTGAAGCGCGAATCTCGACGGAGCACGAACGTTGTTCTAAAATTCAAAATGCAGTGTTCTGTTCGTTGAAACGTCGGGCGATTCGATATTCAGATTTTTACATACGATCACTTTGAAATGCGCTCGTGCACATACGAGCTCGAGGAGATCGAGGAATTATCTATTTCTAAGGGAGGAAGAACATACCTAACCGCATAATAATTGCACACACACATTTGTTCCAGCTCGTGACACTCGCGACACGGGGGATATTCGCGATCAAAAGTAGCGGATAGAATCGACCGCGCGTGTATTGTTATGGAGCTCGCGAAAATTCCTCCGGCAAGGGGAAATTTTCATTACCGGGGGAGCTCGGATCGATCGGGAAAAGTTGGTCGAACAATTTCCTCGGTTGCTTTTGCATTCGCCCCTGATTTGCCGTGGTACGCTCGGTCGACGGCGTAAACGCGCATAAACGCGCATAAACGCCGCAATACGCGTCTCGAATTGATCCCCGGTGCCGTGGCCGTGCGTGCGTACACGCGTGAGTACGTACGTGCGCGTATATGTGCGTGCGTTCACACGTGCGCTAAATGCGCGAGCGTGTGTATCCCCTCTCGGCTCGCTTAAATCATTTTCTTCGATTGCTCCTTGACTTCCCATGAGACGCGGCCGCCGGCTGTTTGCTTCTCTTTAACGATCGCGCTATTTATTTTCTCGTTCTTTTCTCGTACGCGAGAGCGTTCCGTTTCTCGAATTGAACGTCGAAGGGCCTCCGCCGGATTTATTCGCGCGCAACGAAAATTAGAAATTCAAAATCTTCCGAAAGTTTATCGAGAAAGGAGAGAGAGAGAGAGAGAGAGAGAGAGAGAGAGAGAGAGAGAGAGAGAGAGAGAGAGAGAGAGAGAGAGAGAGAGAGAAAGTTGCGCTCCGATAAAATTCTCGTTATCGTAAAATCGACTTCGTAGTCGGCCGAGAATCTGTAATCGAGACAAAGCTATTAAAAGCGATACTCCCTCTCTTGCCGTGTATAGATATTGCCAAGTTTCCGACGAGGGATGGTTTCCTGCGTCGGTATTTTCCCTCCGAGATAAAGAGCTTCGCGCTTTCCAACGAGAGGAGAGACGGCTGACTGACGTCGCTCTGCGAAGAATCAAAGTGCGTAGACCGAGAATCTCGTCTCTGCACATCGAAATGACTGGATCACCGTTTGCCAATGAGGCGAACCGGCAATCAGTTTAATAACTAATTCGCGTGCGCACCTTTTGAGGCCGCGATTGCTCAAGCGCGATTGTCCGCGCGCGACGATTTGCAAATCCGAGAGAGAGAGGAAAAGAGAGAGAATGCCCTCTCGCAAAACTGCAGGTTGTACGCGCGACGAAACGCCATTGTATGATAATATTATTCGACACGATTATTCCAGTCCGGATATAGCCGGTGACGCCATTGCGCACAATGCTCTTTTTTATCTTTTTTTTTAGTTCACCGCCGATCGTTCTCGACGGTCGTAGGAGGATCGATTCGTGCATGCGCGGAACGAGATTATTCATATTTCAACGCAATCGATTTGTTATGCAAAAAGGAGGTCGGGTTCCATTATTTCGACTTTTTTTTTTATGTTGCCTGCCAAGTGTTGGTGCTTATACGAGATGAATTGTGGTCGAATAAAAGAAAACGAAATTTGAGGTCGATTTTTTCTTAGCACAAATTATTTTGGTAATTGAGCTCCGAATTGGGATTCCGTCACGAAATAGAGATCGCTCTAGATTAACCGCCATATATATATCGTAACTCATTTTTTAAACTGTAGCTTCATTTCGAAAGAAGAAATCTTCACGAAAATGAGACGAGATGAGAGCAGGGAAGAAGATAATTCACAGTCGAAAAATTATTTCCACCGCGACTTCAGTATTTTCATTAACAGAAATAGATTCGACTTCTCGCGGAGACTACCGTTGTCTATTTGTCTGTTAATTTTGGCGCGTACACACACACACACACACACACACACACACACACACACGCACACGCACACACCACACACCACACCACACACACACACACACACGCACACCACACACACACACACACACACACACACACACACACACACACACACACACACACACACACACACACATACACACACACACAGACACACGCTTCTTATATAAAAATATATACTCGCATGTTTCGAAGGAACGAATGGAAAAGAGAGAGAGAGAGAGAGAGAGAGAGAGAGAGAGAAGGGGACAGAGAGAGACGAGCACGAGTGTCTACCGGAATCGAAATGTTCGCGAGCGTGCTTGTGCGCGCGAACCTCGGAGTCGTACTCTTCAATTTCGGAATTAATTCCTTCCTGAATAATTACGCGCAATTCGCGAGCCAGAAATCGGCGCGGTGCCGCGACACCGCATAAATCGCATGGCCGACGTGAGTGACGTTAACTGCTGCTAACACGCGTGGGTGTGACGCGCTCTGTGGACCACACAGTGGCCGTCGCTCCGCCGCACTCGCCGCGCCGCTGACTTCCCTTTCACCCTTCCTTCGTCTTCTCGGCCCTTTCGCTTCGAGTTACGCGACTAAAGGGATAATTACAGGATAATTATAACAGGCCGGTAACTACGCTCAATATCGCCGATACAAAATGACATGTTAAAAAATCGAGGTTGGTCTTTCAATCGGCTCGACCGATCGCGAGGTCTGTTCGCGAGGTTCGTTGATTAGATCGTATAAATTCGCAGGAATCGACTAAATAAAAAGAGAGAAAAACGATCGCTTCGATCTTCCTCGAAGACTCTCTTTCTTATTCGCTGCTGCTTACTCAACGCCTTAAACAGAAATGTCATCGCCTAATCACCGATCGGTGACATTTCTGTTTACTAATGATCAAAATATCTGAAAAAGAATTAGGAGAGGTTGATTTGCATTGCTGGTAATTTATTTCGTTCAGCTCTCGTTCGATTTCATATGTTCAGCTCGACGTTGCCACCTCCTACGATATACGGTATTCTTTTTCATTAGCTTTTTCAAACAGTGTTAATTGCTTGTCCGATCGTATATAGGTCGTAGCAATATATTTCTCGATATTAATCCTCTTTTCCGTAATTAGACCAATTACTGACACTCCACGAGGTGCCAAGATTTTCTCTCGACGCTTCCCTTCAATCGTGTCTTCCCGAGACTTTTTTGATATTTGTCTTCTCCGATCTGCCCACTTTTATTTGGGGCATACGATTCCGACTGTTTTACTTTATTAACTCCACGACAGATCTCTGTTGTCCTCTTCGGAGGACTCTCAACATATTCTCAAAACTCTCGTCACATCCTGATAACTTCTCACAGCTTACGCAAGCGCGAATTTCTCTCCTCGCTATCTACCGGGTGTTCGGTGCTAGCGACCGAACCCGAACGAACAACGCAAAATCGAGAAGAAAAAGCGAGACAGAGGCGAAGGAAAACAGAGAGGGAAAGAGAGAGAGAGAGAGAGAGAGGGAAAGAGAGAGAGAGAGAGAGAGAGAGAGAGAGAGAGAGAGAGAGAGAGAGAGAGAAACAGGAGGAAAGAGCGCCCTTTGGAACGGCGTGCGAAAGCGCGATTCTCGCGTGGTCCATCTTCTCTCCCTGGGATGCGGCTCTCTCGCCGTGGTTCTTCGGCGCGTTTTTTCCACGCGACGAAATCCGGCGGAGATAAGAACGAGAGACGTTGAGAGGGGAAAGAGAAAGTCGAAAAGAAATCGCTGACTATTTTCTAGCTGACTATACGTCCCTGCTGAAGCTGAAGGCACCCACGTGGACGCGGCACGATCTCCAGGAGGCGATCGAGGCCGTGGTGACCCAGAAGATGCGCTTCACCCAGGCCTCGACCAAGTACGGGATTCCGAAGGGCACACTCTACGACAACATCCTCGGCAAATCCAAGAGGATGATGATCCTGGAGGAGGCCGGTCTCGACCCGGGCGAGGAGACAGCGGTGCTCGAGTTTTGCTGCGACATCAGCGTCAGTCCGTACAATCGGCGCACCAAGAAGTCCCTAAACGCGATATTGAACTTTGTCGAGCAGCTTAGGCAAAAGCGCGATCCCAGCTTCATGTTCGGCGGTTTGTCGGGCTTCCGCTGGTGGTGGGCCTTCTGCAAGAAGCACTCGATAGTCTCGCTCTACTTCAATGACGAGAACGAGAACGAATGACCGACCGGTTAAGGTCGAAGCCAGGCCCGGGGCCGGCTCTTAGCGCTGGTTCCTCGGATCTTTCGATTTGTCGGACGGAGAGACGTGGCTTGGGATGAGAGCGCGACTGACTGTCGCGACATGGTGTGTTTGCGCTTGCATGTAAATTGGCAGACAAAGTGGATCGCAATTCAATTACACGCGGCGCCAATACACAGCGTGTCGCGACGTACGACATAAAGTAATAAATAATAAAAGTTTTATCTACGCGGAATTTTACGTTTATCGCGGAATTCGTGTTGGTAAACCTTGCGTATTAGCCTTTCGCGCGGTCGCGACGCGTCTCAGAAGAACACGTCTCGGAGCTTTTATTATCGGCGAGTACCTCCGAAACTACGAGGACTTAATTAATTAACCGCGATCTCTCATTTTCAGCGGCACACGAATGTAAATTTTGCCGACCGATCAGCGGTGCGTTGAAATACTCGAGAATTCGCGTGCTGCATGTCCTTTCGGTCCGTTCTGATCCATTGGCAAACGACGAACGCTCGATTTTCTTTCTCCCGATCGATCGTGAAATCCATACCCTCGCGCATTGGAAAAATCCACGAACGGAGATACCGCCGCCATGTCTCTCCGCCGAATTCGCGACGACTGCCGCGGAGATCGCCGCTCGGGAATGCGACGGCAAGACCGGGGCTCCCTTTGCCTCACGGACGGCAGGAAAAATGTGGAATATTTAACGCACCGTCGACAACGGGTTCGGGGACGACATTAAGGCAAAGGGAATAATAAGCCGGCTTCGAGCGGCGTGCCGTCGCGTCGCGTCGCGTCGCGTCGCGCCGCGCCGCGCCGCGTCGCGCGACTTTCCGTGCAACGTTTATTCGCTCTCTCTCCCGGGTGAGATTCGCTCTCGCATTCTCGGTCGTTGCGAGGCAGCGTCGCGCTCTTTTAAAGGTGACCAGCGCCTCTCGAGACAGGCCACCGCTGCTCGATAACGCGATTTGGCCGAGATCCAGCGCGATTCCCGTCGAAATCGCACGATAATCCATCTTGCGGACGGCGAATTACCTCGCGTACGTAACTACGAAGATTCGGGCAAGTGAGACATGTTATTGTCATGTATAACGACAGACGTATATATATATATATTTTTTTTTTTCTTTTCAAGTTGAAAGAGCGTTAAGCTCTGAACGGGATCACAACCGTCTCTCAACGTCGATTTGTTCGCTCTGGAAATTTGTGTTTCTCCTCGCGCAATTACAGAGATGGATTACTCGACGTTTACGGCGGAATCTACAAGTCTCTCGGCCTACCCGCAGACTCTGAGAGGAGAGTCTCGAAATAAATATCTCGATACGAGAAAGAGCCAGCCTGTGACTTGACGACGAAAAAAATGAACTGACTTTGGCCATTCTCGTTTCGAGATGATAGCGCTATTGCGAGAGAGCGACACGTTCGAACATCTCCGCGGTCGTTGTTCTTTTCCCCTGTTTTCGCACTGTTTTCCTATTCCCGCGTTTTCCTTTTCCGTCCTTTTCAATTTTCCTCTCTCTCTTGTTTTAATTTTTATATATATATATATATGTATCTATATTGCGCGACTCGTGCGGAGCATGCGCGAGGAACCGCACGAGCGACGAACGCAATCCGTAGACTTCAACGCGGAAAATCGCTGCACAAGCAGGATCGCGGAAGAATTTGCCTACTAATTGAAAATCGAACGGCCGCTCGCGTTGCGCGTGCAATCGCGCGAAATAACCACGGTAAAATCGCGGGATTTTAATGGGCAAAAAACGTCTACGTTCGATTAAATTTAATATCCCATCAGGATCGATTGCATCAACGGCGATTAGCGTGGTTATTCCCCCTGCGTGACAATGTTTTCCGATCGTTTTTCCTCCGCGTGTCCGACGCTTCTGAAGTAATAGAATCTCGACGATACGTTACGCAATGAGAGAAACAAGTTGTTTCAATCTCGTGCTCGTTTCGCACGACCCGCGCTTCAAGGAGGACATGCGACAAAATATATATTCAATTGAACAGAGACAACGGCGCGATAACATCGCGAGAGAACACGACGGACGCGTCGAGTTCCTCTTGCTTTCTTCGATTTCTTCTCCTTTCCGAATTATCGAGATCTTCGCAAGTTGCGCGACCGGGATTCGCGAGCAGCCTAAGCGATACGAACTCGCCCACGCGACGTTAATTGATCTCACTGCATATTCGCGCAGCTTTGCGTTAATTGGAGCGAAATACTCAGCCCCCTTTGCGGCAATAAGAGAATTCGATATCGGTGTATCGATATCTAATGAAGAAACACGCACGCAGACACGTGCACGTATAATGCGTCGTCGGATTTCTTCGAGCGTGTCGCTCATTTCCGTGCGGGGATCGTGCAAGTCGCGAATCAGACGCGCGATCTCGCGCGTCTACAATGTGTGTAAGTTCGGTCCCTTCCTCAATTCACCTTTCGTCTTCCATAATAATATTAATGAGAATCGATTTTGAGGCCGAGATGCGCGCTATCGCCTCTTCTTCGAGAAGATGTATACATATATAAACAGTGTTTTGTACATATGTACTTGTCGACCACCGTGTATATGTGTCTCGGTGGGTCAGTGGGACCAAACGTCGCCGAGAGATCGTCTCGGCGGGACCAGACGGCGCCGTCTCCTAATTAGATACCTTCTTTTTCTACGGATATTAATTGTTACACTAGCGAATGCTTAAGTTATTAACAGTTGCCATGTCGCCTTACGCGCGTTGCGAAACTGCGTCTCCTTTCCGCGGACTAATACGACTTGCTCGAGGGCGATCGGTCCCTCGTGATCGCACGATCGAGCTTTTAACGTCGAAAAGGAAGAAGGGGGGCGGGAGCGGAGGGAGGGGGAGCATTTTCGTTTACTTTCTGCAGGAAAGTACGTGCGAGTGAATTCCAAGCGTGTTCAACATTCCAAAAATCCGATCGATGCGCGATTTCGCATCCGCAACAATCGGACGCGTGTAATTCCCTCCTCGGCAAGATGTACACGGCCGACGATTGGAAAGACGCCCACGGCGCCGCGGTGGGTTTCGTGAAATCGTTTCACGAATACGATGCGACGAGCGAGCGAGCGAGCGAGCGAGCGAGCGAACGAAGGAGAGAAGGATGTAAATATGCCGCGAGCCACTCTCTCGCGGGTTGACTCTCGTTCGGTAAATTATTATTTCCATTACACGCTCTCGACTTAGCGGCGCGATAATGTTTAATGAAGCTGCGGGGCGCTTGAACAATATTCTATATATATCACGCGGGCGGCGCATTACTTAGAACTTGAACAGAGAGGGGACAGGGGGCGGACAAAGAGAGGCAGAGGGAGAGATAACCGCGTGCGCGTATACGCGCGAGATGTCGGTTGTTTAATAGCCGCATAAATAATAAGCCGAGGACGGTGTAAGCGCGTGTGCGTGAACATGAGCGCGACTCGCCCGCTAATAAACGCAACGAAAGTGGAGCGAAACGACGAAACGCCGCGCGTCTAAATATACATCGACTGAATGCGCCGTGAGCTCGTCGTGAGCGTCGTCGGCTCCTGATAACGGCGAATTATCCCCCGTGTTTCGTGCCGGTGTAAGAAAAGAGGGACAGGTACATATACTCGCGGCATACTCGGCGACTCCGCTCACGAGAAAATTCGCGCATGAAGTCGCGATTGGAAGTCGCGAATTACGCCCCGCGAGCGCGCGTATAACACTCGCCGACGCGATTCGTATTATTCCGAGAGAGGAACGAGAGGCAACCCCGACTGTACCTTGCGCGAGAAACGAACGCACACCTTCCCTTCGTGCGTTTAGCTCACTCACCGTTATCGCGCGGGAGCACCGTTCGGCGGACGCGTAATGGCAATAGCCGGGCCCAACCACCGCCGTTGCGACGGAAATCGCTACGAGGACGGATGATATTAAATGACTCGCACTTGCCGCTTGATACTTCGATCGATGTTACCGTCGCGCCGCGTGAGAAAAACGACTCGAGATTGACGCACACGCGTGCGTGCGTGCGGCGGGAGGAGGACGGAGTGCGTTAATAGGGTGCGTTTAGACGCGCGGCCGGGCTTTTTCTTGCGCCAATTATCCGGTGCGACGTGCGACGGCGGCCGATTATCGCCGGCGATGAGTGAGCAACGTGCCAGCAATTATCGATCAACACGCGGCAATTAACGTCGAGACTCGCTCTCGATTGGTTTCGACGGCCTTCCCCGCAGCGGGAGGGGGAAAGACGAACCCCGTCTTGTCCCCCCTTGCCACGCGACTCGAGTCGGCTTTTAAAGACGAGGCGTCAGCGACGTATAAAGCACATTCCAGCCGATGATCTTGTCGCAAAAGTCGTTGTTGATACGTCGTCGTCGTCGTCGTCGTCGCAATTTCTCTCCTAGCACGACTCGATGTCGAATTCGTCGGTAGAATCGGTAAAAGATGCTCAACTAAATTGTACATATCCAGCGATTGCGTTATTATCGCGCTCGCGAAATCGCTCAATGCTCGCGCAAAACGAAGCCTTCTTCTTCTTCTTCTTCTTCTTCTTCTTCTTCTCTCATCATGTTCTTATTCTTCTTACTCTCCGTCTTCTTCTTCTTCTTCTTCTTCTCCTCCTCCTCCTCTTTCTTCTTGTTCTTGTTCTTCTTCGCGTTGGCGTACTTCGCGTCACATTATCGTCGATCGTCGTCCCGGAGGCTTATACAGCACATATTTACGAGCGGCGTGTTAATTGAATCCCGGCGAGAACGATGTAATATTATACCGGTGTTATCGCGTTCGCTAAAAGTGCGACACGCCGAGTGCAGCAAAGTATGCTTGAGGACGAGTGAGAAAAAAGGAGAAAGAGAGTGGGGAAGTGAGAGCGAAAGAAAGAGATGTTTGAAGATAGATAGATAGATAGAGAGAGAGAGAGAAAGAGAGAGAGAGAGAGAGAGAGAGAGAGAGAGAGAGAGAGAGAAAAAGACAGAAAGAGGGCGCGCGAGGAGGGAAAATTAAGTGTGAATGAGCGGTATTAAAATAGGCGCGCGACATTCCCCGCGATAAAGTATCGAAAGTAAGGACGATATCTCGCGGCGGCCGTAAACCGGCCGCGTTATGATGGTGCTACCGCGTAGATAATCTCGCTGAACAAAGTATAAAATGTCCCGCGCCTCGCTGAATCCGCGCGCGAGCGGCTCCTGAGTAGCGCGTTGATAAAACCGTCGTGAGGGGTGTGACATATAAAAGTGATCCTGCGCCGTTGAGTGTCCGCGGGAGGGATCGTTCGGGAAATCCTGTCTCGTCGGGGACGATCAGATTTGTGATTCATTATAATTCTTCCGATCGCTGTGCCGAGACAGAGACCAGAAGAATCGCGAAGCAAAAATGTACTTAGTGCCTTCTTTCGAATTAAGCGTGACGTCGCGTGAGCTTTTCCGAGGTCCGCGTCCTTCCTCTCGTTGCGTTTCTCGAGCGCTTCTTTGATCGGAGGAAGGCGCGCAGTCCTCGGCGATCGTCGAATATTTGCAGGACGATGAACGCGCGGGACGGAAGGAGGTCGTGTCCGCGTTTTGCGCTGAACGCGCGCTGACTCTAAGAATAGACGGAGCGGCTGTGTGCGCGCGCGCGCGCGCGCGCGTTTTCCAATGAATTGTATTAATCGTCAAATTGGTGAGCAGGCTTAATTAAAGCCAATAAGTTAACTATTAAATAATCGTTGCGAATTGAGGCCGACCGTGCCATACGTGCGAGCGTGCGGAAGTCACGGCAGACGTCACAGCCGGACGCTTCTGCGCCGCTCGTCGCCGCGTCTCGCGTCACCGTCCACCGCTGGATCTCGAATCGGCGATCTTCCCGATCGATTTCAATTCCGCACGTTGCACACTCCGTCCGACGCGACGTTACCCCGTCACTCCGACGATACTAATTACGCTCGTGAATGTGGAATGTGCGAATGTGTTGAGGCGGGTCGCGAGACGCGTCGTTCGCGCGCGCGATCCTGCGCGCGATTTCTCAAGATAAGAGCAACCTGTCTTCGCGACAAGAGCCTCCTCCGCAATAATTATGCGTTTTGCGTTTACGTCGGGCAACAACGGAAGCGTGTGCGCGCGTGCGCGTTTAAGCGCGTTAAGGCTAACCGTTAACGAAGCGGCGAGCTCGGCCTGTAACTGTAACTGTTGTACGACTGTTGTGCGGCAATACAATCAATATCTGCGTTTACACACTCGTATTCCTTAGAATACTTTACTTCGCCGCGACACGTTCACTCTTACATGCACACACATGCATACACACATATTATATATACACACGCGACACCTGTCTTCCTTAAGCGCCGTTTTCCAGATGACTGCGCCTACGCCCAAGGTATAAACCGCGTATCGGCGTGAGGACGATACGCAGAATCTGCTCAACCACCCAAGTGCGTGAGCACGTGCGACTATCCGTTTACTCGTTCCGACAATTCGATCGAACAACCGATCGATCGGAGCCGGACACGTTACAGTGAGATCCCCGAGAACGCGCGCGCGCTCTCGGAGCGCGCGCTTGACGCGCGCGACGGACGATCGATCAATAAAGAGGGAAAAGTCATGCGACAGTAAGAGGACGCGATGTGCATTCGTTCATTCATTTCCCCCCAACCACAGCCCCCCCCCCCTCCTTCATCCACCCAACCCTTCAATCTCCCTCGAATCTCCCCCTGATCTGATCGAACGACCTCACTAATAGCTGCCTTTCTGTGTTTTCTCTTTTCCACGGGGGGCGTTAACTAGCAGACAGCTACCAGTACCAGCTGCAGTCCATGTGGCAAAAGTGCTGGAACACCAACCAGAGTCTGGTGCACAACCTGCGCTTCCGGGAACGTGGACCCCTCAAGTCCTGGCGGCCCGAGACCATGGCGGAGGCGATCTTCAGCGTTCTCAAGGAAGGGCTTTCGCTCAGCCAAGCGGCAAGGTACGTTTGCTTAACTGTCATGTGTCTACTACTCGGTGTATCCGATGTATCGGATCAGCCGAAAGGTTCGGTTCGATTTTCCCTTTCTGCGAAAAGGGCAGACGAGACTATCAGAATCGTAGACAACGATGGCGGTTGTGTGATCACTGGAGAATTCGTTTCTACTGAATGAGAGCAAAAGACATGTCTAATCCGAATATCAAACCAAACTTTTCGACAGACCCATTACAAGTCCAACAGCGCCGGGAGGGGGACAAGTCTTTAAATTAATTACATCTACTTTTAAATCCGCGCGTCGTAATCTCGCAATCGTTGCTTTCTACGTTGCGCCGGATTAGATCCGTAAGAGCGCTTCATTTTCGGAGCCGTTGATTAGACGGAAGATATGCGAAAATACTTCGACATTACCGTGTTTAAAACGCTGAAAAAGTTGCCGTTAAAAAATACCGCGCGCATTGATAAAAAGGGGGGCTAGTTTGCACGTCAAGTGAAACATTAATATTAATCGATGAAATGCATCAATTTTTAAAAATATTTCCACGTTCGCCGTCCGACCTGACTTTTACAAAAATTATTTATTTCGTTTAATTGCACTTGTTTTTCGTTGTATTATATATATACATATATATATATATATATATATAATATTAACATACGCGCGTGCGCACGCGTATGTGCAACTGAACGTTGTATAGAGTGCGTTACTTTTAAAAAAATGTATATCGAAATGCTTCCGCGGCGCGTGCTAAAAAAATAATTAACTTAGTCGCAATTATTTTCCGTACACCGCGCATTCAGCACGGTTCCAATAATAAAATTAATAATAACCCCGCGCGGCATATGCAAAATTTCCGCACGCTCGCCTGCGACATTCAACATTAAACAGCAGTGATGAAATGCTAATAATTAAAAAATTTTTAAATTATTTCAATTGCTTATATATCCCAAGAGTCCGCCGCGCCATTAAGGGTCAGAGGCGCATTCTGTTCTTGCACCGTTAATAAATGATACGCAAAAGATAAATACTTTACGCGAGTTTATGCTGCTGTTGTGTTTCCTCCTTCTCCTCCCCTCCACTTCCTCGTCCTCCTCCCTCCCCTCCTCCCCCTTCTTCTCCACCGTACCACACACTCACGCAATGCAACGCGGATAAATAGTTAAAATTGTTATATAAATGTCTTATGATGCGGCTCGTATGATAGAGCCGCCGGTTATTACGCAACGAAGAATTCCGAGAAAATCACCGCATCAGGCGTGCCTTATCGTCGTGCCTGAATCACGCTAAATAATTGACCGATCTGCTGCTCAAAGCGACCGCTTTAACATCATTTTGCAATCGCGTCGTAAAGCCATGTGCGTATCGCGTTTGCGTAACAACGGCTCGCCGTTAAAGAAATTTCTTTCAATTCGAGCGGCAGTGAGAGAGAACTCTCCACCAGGGGAGGCTACTAAAACGCGCGCGGCTTTACGACGCGGCCGAATGATAATTTTTTATGATAATCGATTCGCTGATCGATAACGAATACGAGGTTGTGTGCGCGATTTTGGACGTACGTTTCCGCTCAACGACGAGCGACTCGAGCTGCGCGTCGCAATGGCTCAATCGCTCCTATTGAGTACATTGATATAAACTTCGTCAGAGGCCGAAGAGGGAAAGGGTAGAGCGTGGGGGGAAGGGGGAGCAGAAGGCGATACGATGATGAAAGGTAACGAATAATTATATAAGTGTAAAGCATAAGGCAAGCAAGCCTCATTACTTATTGCTCGCGACGGCGCACCACGTTATTTTACTAAACGCACCGTGTCATCATCGTCAGTATTTCCCCGGGCAGTTGCATAATTTCGTGAGGCGCGTTGCGTAATTTCCATTACCATGCATTCAAATGTGCCTCGTTAAATTTTTCATTCGTGCGCGGGATAGGCCGGAATTAATATAAATTAAAATATATTAAAATAATACAAGACGCGCGCGCGCGCGCGCACACACACACACACACACACACACACACACACACACACACACACACACTCGCGCATGAGACAGAAAAAGCATCCCGAAGTCAAGCCGCGGGAAGAAGGCAAAGGGTGAAGTGAAGTAAGACGGATGCCGCGTGGCGCGTCACGTCGACTACGCGGACTACGTGAAGGCAAACACGCGAATCGCTCACTAACACGTTCCGTTTCTCCCTTTCAGGAAGTACGACATCCCCTACCCGACGTTCGTCCTCTATGCGAATCGAGTGCACAACATGCTGGGTCCTAGCGCCGACGGCGGGGCCGGTGAGTGTTAGTTGCCAGTTTCAGTATCCTCCGAGAACGCCTCCGCTCCTCGATTACGACGCATTGCTCGATGACAACGGCGAGATCGTGCGGCTGAGAGCGAGTTGTTAGCACCAGAAATATCGAGAGGGGGTCTCGACGAAACGAGGACAGAGAGAAGTAGGGAAAAGGAGAGAGAAAGATGAAGAGAGAGAATGAGAGAGAGAGAGAGGGGGGGGGAAGGAGAGAAAGATAGACGACATACGCGCGGTGGTGGTTCGTTCGGAGGGTGAAATCGCCGCGGAAACACGCGCGCGCTGAAGAACGGGAGAAAGGGTAGCGTACAATCGAGGCACGTGAAGAAAAAGTCGCGACGAAGGAAAGATTCCTTGCGAGGCAATAACGATAACGCGGGAGATCACGGGAGAGAACGTATTTTCTCATATTTTATACATTCTTTAATAACATAAGGAGGAGTTTTTTTACATCATTCTCCTAGACAAAGGCGCGACAAAGGAGCGAAGCGACTTCGCGAGAGAAAATTCTCTTTCGTCCTAAGGAAGAGTACGTCGTCATCTCCGAGAGAACCTGCGCATCTTCGAGAGAAAGAAGAGAGAGAGAAAAACATCCGTCTGATTAGCGCGATTTATTCCGCGTCTCTTGATTAAGCGATGAATATTGCATAGACGAGACGAGTAGTCTCTTCGGACACGAACCCAATACCGCGATGCACGAACACGTGGCCGAGCAGGCGTGTTCGATTCTGCCCCGAGAGATGTTCTCTCAGGACCCCGAGTTGACCGCGCGCGCGCGCGCGAAGATTCGCCCGACGGACTGCGACGGTATAGCCAATTGTAAATAGTTGAGCTACGGCCAACGATCGAGAAGAACCGATCCGAAGACTCGGTCGCGCTCGTAAAAGCCGCAATTACATCGCGCGATTACACCGGCGCGGTTACGACCGGATTTTTCAACCCCGACGACCCGGCTCACCCACCCGGCCATCGGATTCATTAGCGTGTCGCACCCTCCGTACGACACACGCACCAGCCGCGACGTTCCCAGCGCGGCGTCGGCCGCTCAAGTTGGCGGGAACTCGATTCGAGCCGAGTTCTCCTCTCCGGAGAACTATCTTCGCCGTTGCGTTCGCGTCCGCGATGAGATGTATCGCGATCTTCGCCGGTCAATACGGCCGCGTGTCTGATCACGCGATTAATTAACGACGCGATGTACCGTGATCTAATAAATAGATCGCATTTAATACGACCGATGTGTGTTAGCAGGAGCGGCTGCCGCGTTTGACGTTAGACATGCGACGTAAGTGGATGATTCATAGAGCTCGGGATGTGTGCATAAATATGTGATTCTCTCACGTGTTATTAATCGAGGATTTATATTGAAAGACCAGCGTTGCACGATCCAATCATTACAATCGCTTGTTTTTATGTTAAGCGTTATTATAATTGCTGCATCATGGATAATAGCTGCACATGCGTACTGCTATTAGTCTCTTGTTGGAACAACAAGAACATATATGGCTGACGCCAAGAAAGACTATAATTTGTAGAGATAAATCATTCTTTCTCTCGGTGTATATATTGCAAAATTCTTTAAACCGCGCTTTAAATCGCTGCGCATAGGCGTTGATGCAAGGAATTCTTAGATTTCCCGCAGTGCGTGCTAATAAAATCGAAGATAAAACACGGAAAACACGCAGCATCCCCGCTGAGAGAAAAAAACGCGGAAGGAGAGAATTCTACCTCGAATCTCGAACAGAGTCGGACTCCCTTCGTCGCGCATCAGGCACGCTTCCGTCCGCGAAAAGCCCCGCGAGCCCGAAAGAGCCTCGTCGACGATCTCGCCCGCGCACTCGCGACTCCGCAGAATTCCAATTCCGTGGCGGGTTGAAGTATCGCGAGGTGAACGAGCAGCGGTGGGCCTTCACGATAACGCACGATCGCAGAACCGACTCGCAGTGAAACGAATTTTTTTTTTCCTTCCCCGTCCGCTCCCTCCCCGCCTCGTCCTTTTCCCACCGGCCGTCTGCGTTCCACCTGTAGATCTGCGCCCGAAGGGCAGAGGAAGACCGCAGAGGATTCTGCTAGGCGTCTGGCCGGACGAGCACATCCGCGGCGTGATTCGCGCGGTGGTGTTCCGCGACGGGCACTCGCCGCACATCGTCAAGGAGGAGCCGACCACGATGTACCCAAGCCTGGCGAACTACGCGGCCTGCAACGGCCCGGAAGGCGCGGTCAGTCCCGGCGCGGCGGCCGCAGCCGCGGTCGCAGCGGTCGCTCAAGGTAACTCACGCGCACTGCATTCGGCTAAGGCGGATGTGAGAAAGTGACGGAACGTCGGCTGCTTCCGACCCGCAGTGGGAAGGAGTCGCGTGGCTTGGTCGATTAGGAACTCGAAGAGTTGGAGAAACGTGCGAGCAAGTCGCACGTCGCACGAATGTCAACGATTCCCTCCGTGGTTGCAAGATTTAGAAAATTTGCAGAAATTTTTTAGAAACACTTGAACACATTTTCGCTACACCGAGACGCACTATCAGCCTTTCTAATCGTTTGTATCATGTACGCGTGTACATTACGACTATCGATTGTTCGGCTAATCCCTCATTTCAGCGTATCATATCAGCTCATATCTATCATATCACATCATATCATTTCAATCAAGAAATTATATCGCGCCGTATAATATCATATCGTATCATATTATTACGCAGACACGATTAGAAAATGATTAGAAAGACTAATGAGCCTCCGCTTGGTAAATATTCAGAGCTATTAAAGTTCAGTGTGCGTTAATTTCGAAGGAAACCTGACTTGTCTGAGCCGAAGAATACCACCTAACCGTCGATAGGTGCGATGAGAAGGTAATGATCGGAGAATCGTCGAGTGAGCATCGATCGATCGAGCGAGAATGAAATTAATGGAATATATCCTTTATTCAAATGGACGATTCTCCACCTGTTACGTTCACATCATACGTGTCACTACAGCCAACAGACAATTCGACATCACATATCGTGCGTCTTTCTATTATTCTCCCTCTTCAGTGCCAAGCTTTGCGAGCTTCGCATCAAAGTCGCATTCTGAAACGTGCGCTTTGTACCTCAGCCGTTCCGTCAGCCGTTTCTCTCGCAACCACCTCAGCTGAAGTTCTCTTAAGCCTGTTCTGCCTGTTCTGAGATTCTAATAATTTCTCGACCGACCAATTCTCCCGTCAACCAGGTCTGCGACATCAGATGTGCAGCATGGTGGCGGCAGCGCACTCGCAGCAACACGACATGATGGCGACGAACCTGTCGACGAGCCTGTCCACCAGCCTATCGTCAAACCTGCAGGCGGCGATGCAAGCCAGCCAACACCACAATAACAATAACAACGGCGGCAGCAACACGGGCGGCATCGGCGGCAGTAACAACGGCGGCGCCGGCAACAACAACGGCAACTCCCCATTGAATCTCGGCCTGGCGAGCCCGGGTTCGGGCGGGCCACCGGAAAGCCCGATGGAGAGCCCACTGGCGAGCCCGCTGGGCCCGCTGATGGACCCGGGTCACATACCGAGCAGCGTGGAGGTCGGCATTGGCGTGAGCGGTATGACGTACAAGCCGGCGCGGAGCTTCGTCAGCCCCCGGCCAGAGAATCTCTTCCAGGAGGACATCGCCGACCTGGTGAAGAGTCCGCACGGTCTCAAGGACAAGGACAAGATCCCGGTGAAGCTCGAGCCGCTCACGGACTCGCGTTGCGAATAGTAAGCCATCACGGTGGCGATAGGTGCAGAAAAAACGACGATGACGACGACGACGACGACGACGACGACGACGACGACGACGACGACGACGACGACGACGACGACGACGACGACGACGATGACGACGACGACGACGACGACGACGACGACGACGACGATGACGACGACGACAACAATGACAATGATGACGACGACGATGACAACGTCGACGACGACAACAAGGACGATGAAGACCGTACGTCCTTCGGCGTCGCTGTCGCCGTGGGAGAATCGCCGGCCGACGACATGTGAGCGTCGACATCCCGACGCTCGATGACCCCGAGGAAGCCCTCCCTCTTTTCGAGGTCGTCGTCGGCGGCCGAAGACCGTCGTTAGGCGGGGAGAGGGAGAAATATAGAGATATAAAGAGAGAAAGAAGAGAAGGTGAAGGTGAGAGCGAGAAATATAGAGAGGCGGCTCGATGCTTCTTCCCGCAGAAGTATCGAGCCCCGGTCGCTCACTCGCCGACACCTCCTCGTGGGAGTTTATAGTATATATACACGCGACTCCAAACGTTGTACGCGAGCGCGATGTACTGTGCATACGAGTATGTTAAGAGGGATGTTAGAGAGAAAGCGCGAAAGAGAGGGAGAGAAAGAGAGATATAGAGAGGCTTACAATCAAAAAACTTAAAGGAGACATACACACGCAGGGAGAAATAGAAAGAGAGAGAGAGAGAGAGAGAGAGAGAGAGAGAGAGGAGAGAGAGAGAGAGAGAGAGAGAGAGAGAGAGAGAGAGAGAGAGAGAGGAAGGAGGAGAAACAGAAAGAGAGAATGAAAGAGAGAATGGGGATGAGACAAGCGAGTGCCGAGAGCGTTTCAAGCTCGTCTCGCCTGGCTCAGAACTTCAAGGATGTTCGAGCGAGCGATCGTGGATCGTTTTAGACGAAGATCGCTCGGTCGACCCTTCGGTAGGGAAGAAGGAAGAAAGGGAAAGGAGACAGGCAGATAAGAAAGAGAGAGAGAGAGAGATAGAGAGAGAGAGAGAGAAAGAGTAAAACCTTCTTCTAGCAAACGTAATATAGCTATTGGGTCGCCGGCGCCTCGCGAGCGCCGCTACCTTTTTCCAATCTAGATAGTTGTGTCATCGTCGTGTCGTACGGACTATGTACATGTAATAAAGGTAAAACCCACACGCCACTCACGAGCGCACGTATGTACACGGGCATACAAAGACACATATACAGTCATACGTACAGCCACGCCACATATGCATGCGTATACGAGCGCGCTACATACATACATACATAGGACACACATACACACATACACAGGATACACACAACTCGAAAGAAATTTATACCTACGCATATACGATAACTGTACTTTTAATGCCAAATGTATAATAACTCGTAAGGGGTCGCCTACTGCCGACTAGCGATCGATTACTCGGAACGGGCGCTGACGAAAAAGCAAGGCCCGCCACGAGCAAAGCTATTCGCCCGTGCTTTCGAGTCCTTACGCAACGTGCCGTATGAATCGCTTCGTCACATGTCCCAATTTTCGGACGTCACGGGGACTCGCTCTAAACCAGGTAAGAAACATTTTTCCTTTCTTCTTCGTTGGTGGTTACGAGAGTGCTTGCGAAATTTCTGCACGTCGCAAGATAATTTTGATCTCCCGGCATAATACCTCTTGGAACATGAGTTCTGGTTCCTGGTAAGAAATGGTCTTGATTCTCAATTTTATTCTGAAAAATGTCACGCTGATTTTCTTTCTCGTTAAATCGCTTCGCGGAGACAAATTTCAGTTGCTTCGACGATAGAAATATCTCGTTTCCATTTTCTCTCGTCGAACATATCTTACGGTGAATAAGTTTCAAGTGTCGTAAATTTCGCCGCCAGTCCCAACACGGTATAAAATCTCAACTCCACACACGGCACTTTGCGTAAGAGCGCGATCCTTCTAACGTGAGGCAGTAAGCGACGTCACCGATCTAAGCTCGATAAATAAGGGAGATGTACAAAATTCATTATGACTGTCTACCAAGAAACAAACAAGCAAAAAGAAGATTAGAGAGAGCGAGAGCGAGAGCAAGAAAGAAAAGGAGAGAGAGAGAGAGAGAGAGAGAGAGAGAGAGAGAGAGAGAGATAGAGAGAGCAAGAGAGAGAAAGCAAGAGAGAGAGAGAGAGAGAGAGAGAGAGAGAGAGAGAGAGAGAGAGAGAGAGAGAGACATAGAGAGACAGAGACATAGAGAGACAGAGAAAAAGGGAGCGAAAGAGGAAAGAAATTACGACAAAGTATAAGACGGTGGAAACAAATTCAACGGCTTATAAAAGCGAGCACACTCTAGGCCGAGATGATCGCTGTACGTTATTAAGTATAATGATTGCCTTCCTGCCATATTTGGGGTATGCCAAGTATAAAAATTATAAGGTTTAGGGATTAGGAGACGAGAAACTGTGGCGACACGAGACCGTGTCGAAATTTCGGTGAGTTCGGCGACCACGAAGTGTGCATCGGTGCGAGACTGTGAACCTGAATACGAGCCTGAATATGTGAGTCTGAACGCGAGCTTGAGCGCGCAAATGTCGATGAATGTGTGAGAGAGCGAGAGAGCGAGCGAGAGAGAGAGAGAGAGAGAGAGAGAGAGAGCGAGAGAGAGAGAGAGAGAGAGAGAGAAAGCTACAGAGCGAAAATGAAAAGAACGAATGAACGTGCGAGTGAGACTTATGCGTGTATGTTCTTCTTTCGAAATATCGTGCTATTTTTCAAAATTTTACACGTCGCGCGTGATTTCGCAAAGGGACTCCGAGTCCTCGACAATCGAAGAACGATCCGAGTGCCGACCGATGTTAAACAACAAATATCGTTGAATTTTCGCCAAGACCCGCAAAACCGACAAATTTTATTTTCACCGGAAAATTTCATCGAGATTCGTTGTCGTTTGTAATCGATCCTGACTTCGACTAATCTCCGGATTCAATGTAACGCAAGGATATCCTTTTGCGTAGGTGCTAAAACGACGATTTTATCGGCCAATTTGATTTATTCGTCGCAAACGTCGGCACGCTCGGGTTCGGGAGAAAATGCGAGGGGAGAGAATACGAGTGCGTGCATGTGTGCGAGAGACAGAGAGAAAGAGACTCCTTGTAAGTGTAAAAAGTAAACAAAAAAATTTTTCGAAGTGGCCTTCGGTGAAAGGGAAAGATCATCGCTTTTCGCTTTTGCTCGTACGAGGCTTTTGCGTAACGAGCCATCCGTGTTATCCGTTTGTCTGGGAAACTTTACGGGAGAGTGGGTTTAAAAAAGAACAAGAAAGAAAAGAAACAAGAAAACGCAGGAGGGAAAAATTGATTCTCGCGCCACGCTCATGCAGCCAGAACATCTCTGGTAACGATGGGAGAGAGGACAGCATAGCAGAGAGCAGGAGAGAAGAGGAAGGAAGGAAGGAAGGAAGGAAGGGTGGATCGCGCGTTGGTAGCACGTATCGGGGCGATTAGGAAAACGAAATATCGGACAAGTCAAAAAACGGTAAAGAGAAAATGAAAAAAAGGAGAAAAAAATAATACGTTATTCTTGATACAAGCGACTTTTGTGCGAAAACGCGACGGTGGTCGCGAGGCGACCTTAGACGGCGATTTATTAGTATACGCGTTGCAATATAAAACTCGATCGACCACGTTTTTCATTTCGGCGGAAAATCGGAAAGCGCGAGTTCTAATTACCATTTAGGCATAATGTGTTCAACGGAGAAAAAGGTAAATTCGCGCGAGACGTGCGGCGGCAGAAGGAGAAAAGAAGGGGGTAAGAAAGAGGGAAGTTTCATGCGAGTACGGGATGGGTTGAAATTTAGTGGAAGCAAAAGAAGTGCGAGCTGATTCGCGAAAAATTACGAGAGAAAAAGGAAGGGAGAAAGAAAGAGAGAAAGAGAGAATGAGAGAGAGTGAGAAAGAGAGAGAGAGAGAAAGAGAGAGAGAGAGAGAGAGAGAAAGAGAGAGAGAGAGAGAGAGAGAGAGAGAGAGAGAGAGAGAGAGAGAGAGAGAGAAAGCGTGAGAATACGAGGTCGCGAGAGCGTGGAAAAGAGAGCGAATGCGGAAGAAATTTAAAATTAAATATTGTATAAAAAGAAAAAAGTAGTAAGTGCCTTCCAAAAAAAAAAAAAATTTAAGTATCCCGTAGACCGTGACCACTTGACTAAGCGACGAAGTCATTCGAAATTCTGCTGAATGCATTATTCGTGAGATTACGTTTGTAAATACGTTGCGTAAAATCGACATGTCGTTCCTTCCCTCTCGATATCTTCGGCGATCCCTACGACGCACTCGCGATAAACGTCCGGCTTTTCTCGATTAAACGTCCGATGTGAACAAATTTGAATTGATGACTTTTGGAGAAGGAAACTTCTCCTCATATATTTCTGCGATTCGGATTCTTCGTTAATTTTCATTCGAGTCGCGCATTCGCCAGAGCGCGCTTAACTTTTAATTACGCGCGATACGATATAAATGTTGCGCGAAATATTTGTTTCATCCTGGAAGATCGAAATTCGGTATTCGAATTCGCGATCGTAATTTTTGAATGGGTATCTTCTCGATTGTTTCCAAATCATTCCCGGGAAGGATTCCCTTCCCGAGATTCTCCAATTGTCCAATCGTTTCACTAAAAGAAAGAAAAAAGAAGGAAAAACACAAGAGAGCGAGAAAAAGAAGAGACTACCGCGCGCGACGAGTGAAATATTCGATTAACCCGACGAACTCTCCCCTACGAGTGTCGAATACGCAATGTGTCTACGAACTGTCTGTGTGCGTGTCTGAGTGAGAGTGTCCGAAGCAACAAACTACCCGACAAAATTTGTGTTTTGGATCAATCCACACAGGTAATACCCTGAATGGCATATTCTCGAGATGTTTTCCTTCTTGATTTCCCGGCAGAGCAAACAGAGTCGACGAACTAGTAGATATGAGGAGAGAAAGTGAGGGAGAGACAGAGAACGAGAGAAAGAGAAAAAGAGCGAGTGAGCGAACGAGCGAGCGAACGAGAGGGAGAGAGAGAGAGAGAGAGAGAGAGAGAGAACGCGCGTAGGAGAATAAGAAAAAAGAAAATAAAAAGATGAAAGAGGAACACAGCTGACCGACACAGGAGAACGGCTATTTCGAGAGGACCTTTTCGTTTCCACGTTTTGATATATACATATATGTATCTGTGAACAGATGATAAAAAAAAGAAATACCTATATTACATACCTAAGACGTAAGTGAACAAAAAAGCATCTAATACGCTATTATTGATATAGAACACAAAGTGAATATATATATGAGAAAAAAGTATATTATATATATATATAAATATAAATATATATATATAAATATAAAAAATTGATATATTGATGCTGTAGGGTTATACTGGCTGAGTGCGTTTAATTGCATTAGAAAGAGAGTATGAGCGAGTGAGAACGTAAGAGAAAGAAAGCGAGAATGAAAGAGAGAAAGCGAGAGAGAGAGAGAGAGAGAGAGAGAGAGAGAGAGAGAAAGAGAGACCGCGGTTCTTTTCCGAACGTCGTCGAGGACGAAACAAAAGTTCACGATGAGAGTTTTGCGCTGTAAGCGACGCTGGAGACTTTAAAATCGAGAAAGACAAAGTAGCTCGTAGGGTTTTTATCGGGCCGACAAGACGGAATGTGCGTGATTCTAGCGTTAGCTTAGAAAGAAGGAAAGAGAAGGAGAGAGAAAGATAAAAGAGAGCCAATTCAGTTCTACTCGCGGACGCGCGCGTTCCGTTTATCGACATCACGCACCCTCCACGGGACGATACATCCCTCTTCTCCCTTGTTATAAAATCATGAAATCGCGATATCATCGGCCGCGATACACCAAAGTTTCGCGAGTTTCGTGTAATATGTTTTATTCCCGAAACACACGACGCAACGCCCGACTCGTTGAGATACAAATTAATCGCGCGGGTTGATCCCAGCCACGTACGGAAAATATCGTCCGGGAAACGTTGTTCGCGAACAGCGCGACATTTTCGACTCAACGGGCCGCGAGAGGCGACGGATGGACCGTCGATATACGGGACCGCTCGTCCAGGAGTTCCGATCACAAACATACAGAGATCCATCGCTTTCGTTTTCACACACGTGAGAAATCTTTCTTTTGATTAATATCGTCATTGCCGCGGTGAATGTTGGAAAAGAAAAGTAAAATTAAAGCGGGAATAGGAGAAATAGGGAGCGAAAGAGAATGAGAGAGAACGCGAGAGAGAGAGAGAGAGAGAGAGAGAGAGAGAGAGAGAGAGAAAAGAAAGAGAGAATGAGCGAGAATGAACGAGCGAGCGAGTGAGCGAACGAACGAACGAACGAACGAACGAACGAACGAACGAACGAGCGTACGAACGAACGAACGAACGAGCGAGCGAGCGAGTTGCACAGCGAACGACAGCCGACTATAACAGAAGCATAGTAGTCTCCGTACCACACGATTTACGACTAGTTTACAGAACGCGTGCTGACGACGACGACGACGCGCGCTCCCCGCGAGGGTGGACACACCCCGATCGCTTCCGCGCGAGACTTCGTTCCTCCCTCGCGGTTAGCGCGCGCATCGCGCGCGGCCGCGCGACGATACACGCCGCGTTTCCGTTTTCTCTACGATAGTTAATGTTTAAGGGACAGTTTAGATGTGGCATCTTTCATTTGCGAAGACTATTAGTCGTGCAATAGGACCGCACACTTTTCAGAGCCCGGTTATTTAATCGCACACGAACCCGAGTAAAAAATCACACACATACACTCGTACTCTGACACATGTGTACACGCACACATGGAAACGAGAAACACACACACACACACACACAGACGATACAGCCACACTTACTCGCCACATACGTCATACATTTACACTCGGAGAAGTCGAGAGAACGTGGGGACACACGAGATTGTTTGTCTTTACTGTAAATAGGAAGGAGCAGCATGTACGGCAAGATTCATCGTTATCACTGTAACATGTAACATATTTATTTCGAGGAGTTCTCGTTGAGATTCCGTTTAAGTAGCCTAAGAGCCGGATTTTGTTTCGATCTTTCCGCCCTGTCGGTCAAAGGCGCAGGGCAAGATCCGCCGAGAGAGAAGAGAAAGAGAGATAGAGAGGGAGAGGCATCTTTCAGAAGGGAAAGAGAGAAAGAGAGAGAGAGAGAGAGAGAGAGAGAGAGATTCGTTTCTCTTTCCGAAAGTGTTTTCACGCCGTGTGCGAGTCGCCGGTGAGCCCTGAGGCCTCCGCCTTGACATCGTCTCGATCGACCGCGAGGGTGAGACACGCGACGTCCGCGAGTGGCGGGAATTCATTTTGTTGACGATTAAGAATGAAAGAATTGCTCGAGCGTCGTACGAGATTCGGTCGACGCGTTCGTGAGGTCGATTTCCGCCAATTTTCTTCCGAACGAGACTGCGTTTTTCCCGCGTCGTCGTCGCGCACGTCGTCAGCGTCGCGTGTTTCGGCAAACGTTGCTCTCAATCCGCGACCGCCGTCTCCATTATCCGCACGAGATAAATACAAGAGAGAAACCCCGTACGCTATTTAAAAGTTTAAGGTATTTAAGCGAGCATTTACGATTACGGTTTACAGATTTATATTTAGAGACGACGGGAGTCCACGCGCACGGCGAGAGAGAACCGCGATATATAAATATATCGATAATTATAGTTTAGAAATTTACTCGGACTGACGAACTTCTAACGGATCGTCTCGTCGATCGATTACGCAATTTAGAAGTTTATCAGGGCAGCGGCGTAGTTCCGCAGCGAACGATCGTTGTTGTTGCGTTAACGATTCGGGGAATTGTTTTCTCCGCTCGTGCGAATTGTGCGTGCGCGCGCGCGCGCGCGCGCGCGTGAATGTCGACGAGGAGACGGTTCTTCGACGGACGGCGGGATGTCGCGTGTCGAGACGGTGCGCGCGGCCGGCCGGGCGGAATCGTCGCGATCGCAAGCAGCGCGCTCGTCGTACGTGCTCGGCGGCGAGAAACGGCAATATTTTATAGTTACTATCGTTTTTATTATATATTCCCGCGCCTTTTCGAGAGAGCAGGAGAGCCGAGAAAGAAAAAAAAGAGCAAGCCACAAAACAAGAAAAAAATAACACACACACACACACACAGAGGGGGAGAGAGAGAGAGAGAGAGAGAGAGAGAGAGAGAGAGAGAGAGAGAGAGAGAGAGAGAGAGAGAGAGAGAGAGAGAGAGAGAGAGAGGCAAGTATTTCTTTTTTTTTTCAGTGTAGGTAGCCCAATTTGTTGTTTGGATAAGTCGCCCGTACCCGATATAGTTGTATATCGCGCGATAAAAAGCGCGCGCGGACGATGTAGCCGTGACGACTCGTGAAACGACGTTCGTTCCCCGATTTTACTTGATGAGCGCGGCAGAGAACGTGTGTGGTGGATGATATATGCCTCCGCGCGCGCGCGGTTTGCTTTAGTCACAGACGCAAACGCAGAGAGAAATCGTTCACCCATTTAAATAAAACGCGTTTCCCACCCGCACAACCATCCACCCAGCCATCCGCCCACCTCTCTGTCCCCGTAAATTAACCTGGCTCCTATTCCCCCGGATTCCATTCGTCCTCTTAACCCAAAAACCCGCCTCCTTCCTCCATTCCCCCATTCAAAAGAAACCCCCCGGCCACGAGCCTCACTTTTATTTATTACCGATTAGCTCGTAAGATGACGTTCTACCGAGGTATGCTATACTTATAAATACACCCTATATATAGTGGAGTAAGCAAGTTACATTACCTACCTACCTACCTACCTATCCGCGCTTGACGGGTGGAACAAACAGAAGAAACACGCAATCATACATTTAAGTTGCTACTTGGCACGTATACCTAAGTAATATACTAACATAAACAGTATGCAATAACAAATAAATATGAGAAACGAAGGGGAGAGTCTCTTTTTGTGTCTCCTGTCTTTTCAACCCTTCCATCCATTTCCACAAGTCTCTTGACCTCGACGACTCGGGATGTCGCATCTTGCAAGAAGAATGCGCATAACTCGAGAGAAATGTAAGTTTCACGATAAGTGACGAAAGAAAATATTGTACAATGTTAAACTCTCGTTAAATTATGTACGATCTTCTTCGAGAAGATCTGAAGAGGAATTTCAGCTGAGACTACTTTGTTTATTCATGCTCTACCTTTGCTCGCGAAAACGTTCTTAATGATCTGACATATCTCTTTGGCAAAATCGCAAACAGATGTTAAGAATTGGATATTTTCAAACTGTATAATCTTTTTGCAAGGAGGCATCTTAATGCCTCATTTTATGATGAGAAATAAATCGACAAGATTGAGAAATATTATACTCACACGTAAGAAGAGAATTTTATCTTCAACTAGACACTGATTGGGTTAGTGTGCCGCTTTCACAATCACGAAGACTCGTTGAATCGACAATTGTTCTCGGCGAACGTATCTTCTTAACACACTGAATATTTTTGAAAAACATATAATTGTATTATCGGATATCTAATGAAAGAAAAAACCTAGATTTCTTATGTCAAATCGATGGGATAAATGATAATGAAAAATAAAAATGGACCGAGAAATCATAACGTTTGAAAATAAAGATTATCTGACCTCCCTGATAGCACATGTTCTCCTGGGGACGTTTTAAGGACGTCCTGAGGATGAAGAAACCCCATCCCCAGGAAACGTCCTCAAGACGTACTCTGGACGTCCTCTGGACATCTGTGCTATTAGGACTAACATTAGGTTATATTACGTAAAGAAGGAAAAATATTTTGACCTGACGATAAATAGTATAAACAATAACAATAGTTAATCTTATATATTAATGAAAACGGTGGTATAATAAACAAATTAATGTATAATCACATATAACTAAAACGTAACTAAAACTCAATTTTCTCGATCATAAATGGACAAAATGTTTTTTTTTAATTTTATTAACTTTTATTTATTAACTTTAAATAGATTTTACTTTATTCAGATTTAAAATTTAATGGACTATAATTTCGGCAGAAACCATTATAATGAAATGATTCAAGTAGTATTTTACAGCGCAGAGTATTTTTTTTTAACACTACAGGTATAATTCAATATTTATCGAATGTTAAAACTTATAGAAACTTGTAAAGTTATATCGCGTAAACATTAAATTGCGTATCAAAATAGCATTTGCATCGCTTCAAAGCGTGAATTTCAATTTGCATACAACAGGTTGTCGTATGATTTTTCTTCGTTGAATTATTCAACGTTCAAGAAAGAAAATTCTTCTGACTTTAATCATTCATACAGAATGAACAAATCGGTATACGTTGTTACACAATGAATGAAAAAAGAAAGTTGAAAGTGTTCATTTTAAAAAATTCATCAATCACCTTCATAAAAATAAATTTCCGATGTAAAAACTCAATTGGGAACTCAGAATGAAAATTCGGTACGATCGCAGTTTTTTATTTGATTCGATATATCTTTGCGAAGAGCGACAGCTTTATGACCCCTAATACATTTGAAAACTAAAAACTTCAGATTTTAAAATGCTTTCCAAATTATCTCATTATCTTGAAGCTGAAGTTGTCTATTTTTTATAATGGAGATCTGATCTTTCATTCTGTCAATTTAACTTAGTCACATATAATAACTTAACGTGAAAATATACAAATACATCTAACCTATTGTTGAGAGTAATATCTTCCGTTTCACAGTTGAATCATTCAACTTGAGAATAAAATCTAACTTGTTATATCATTCAATCCAACTTAAAAATAAGAGCTATTTGACATGCTGTTAATTCATACCATTCAGAAATAAAAAACTCTTCTAACTTGCTGTCGAATTATAAAACTTACAATGAAAAATACGTTTACCTTTTGTCGCCGAATCGTACTACAACCTCGAATCTCGAATCTTCTTCGCAGATAGTGGTGGCTCATAACGGAATCTTTGGAACTAACAGAAACTGCTAAAGCAAGTCAGAATTTACTCATGGCCTACCTGGCGTCCTCTAGTGGTAGTATAATTAATTTCTTTAGGACTCGGTAAGGTATGAATCTCAGCTAAATGGTTTGAGTTTCGACTAAAAATGTTTGAGTCTTAAATTTCGTTAGTTGCAAAAGTTCCTGTTATGAACCAGCACTATCTTCAACAAGATATTGATATCAAGATGGTACAACAACTCAATGACAAATCAAACGTATTCTTATCTCTCGAGTAGAGCAATTCAATAGTTAGTCTGATGTCTTTTTATTTTCAAGTTGTTGGACTAAACAATAAAATAAAAGATCTTATTATTTACCAATTGTGGTATTCAACGTCAATTCAAATGCAATTTCTATACTGCATATTAAATTAAATTAATAAATAAATTAAAAGAGAGCAGCCGAAGAAATAATCACTTCTTGATCGTGACAAAGAAGTAAACTTCAATGAAGTATAATTCTAATAAGAATTATGATTCGACAAATATTTTAGAGCTTAAAATCTCTAGTAAATATATTAAAATTGCCGTTATTTGTTGCAAAGATATGTAAAATTAATTAAGGAACAATCCTCCAATTTTTATCCTTATTTTTCAATTAAGCTTTTATATCGAAAAGATGTATAAGATACTTTTCAAATTATTTTATTAACATTACTTTGGTGTACGTTAGAATATATTTATATGTATTTTTTATGATCGAGAAATTGAAACCTTTAATTTATAAAATTCAAAATTCAAGAAATCTATTTTTATCTAAGGATAAATCAAGAGGCACACCGTGCCTATTATACGCAAAACGAGTTGAAACGAGGTGAGATTTTCATATCTCAGCAATGGCTAAACCGATCGAGGTTTTTTTAGTCCCAATCGATTCGGTCTTCAAAAATAGGAAGAAAAGTGTTCTTGTGCTTTTTGTGTACGTTGTCTCTAAGTGTCTTGTCTAAGTGGAGATATATTAAGATAAATTCTGAATCACGGAAAATTTCGATTCATCAGTAAAGCCAGCGGCACACGATGCTTGTTTTCGTGCTGGATTGCTTGCTGGATGAAAATACTGCGTTCTGATTGGTGCATTTCCATCCATCTTCGGAAAAGTACCAATCAGAACGCAGTATTTTCATCCAGCAAGCAACTCAGCACGAAAACAAGCACCGTGTGCCGCTGGCTTAAGAAACGTCGGACGCGACGGAGTGGGGCAAAACGTGCACATTACTTTCTCGACACCTGTACCGCGATTCTGTAACTCGTTATTGGAGTTAACGACACTTTCGTTATCGTTGCGCAGCTTTTGTCTACGGTAGAAAAGATGCGCAACAATAACGAAACTGTCGTTAACTCCAATAACGAGTTACAAAATCGCGGTACTGCTGGGGCGCTACGAGAGCGCTGAAGAGCAGACAGCAGCGAATGCGAGCAAGCGAGCAAGCGAGAGAGAGTGAGAGAGAGATGCTTATTGACTCTTTCGGTCTGTTCTTTCTTCTGCACCGCTGCACTGGTGCAATAAGTTAAAGTGAGACAAATATATACTTGTCTCACTCGAACTTACTGCACTAGTGCAGCGGTGCAGAGGAAAAGAACTGACCTGACTGTGTCTAGGGAGATTGCTTTTCAATTTTTTTTATAACCTAGTATACACACATTAACCTATTTCTTCTCAATGTTGCGTATACGTAACACGAAGTTTATATAATTAATTACTGACGTCAGTAATTATTTTTTTTCACGAAGTGTTAGACTAATTGTGAAATAGGTTCATTTTGACTGCGTTTTGTGAAGTTAAATTTCGTGTTGCGTATACGCAACATTGGAAAGAAATGGTGGGTTAAGTAAGCAACATCGGTGCATCGTCATCAGTGGGATATACATTAGTGATTGATTAGGATTTTTTTGATTAAACATCATTGATTGATTAAATATACATACATTAAGTAGAAATCGTGTATGTATCATCAGTGGATAATTAGTGATTGATTAGGATTTTTTTGATTAAACATCATTGATTAATTAAGAAGTAAGTATGATTATTAACAAAAATGATTATTAACAAAAACATGCAAGGAAGTTTACGAATTTGCGCAGAAAGAAGCTTCGGACATTCCTGCTATAAAAAATCTCAAGGACTTCACACCGCCGCGAAAAAAGAAAAAAGCATCGGTTGTGGTCTATGCATTGCCGGAAAATACAACTTAAGAAGGATTCGGGTATGTTAAATTTTATACTATCCGCTCATTTTATTTGCCTCTAATTCGTACGTTTCATTTGAATGAATAGGTGCTAATCACGTGCACAATTTTGCACCTTGTGATCATCCTGGCCGTCAGTGTGATAATTCATGCCCATGTATACAAGCACAAAACTTCTGCGAGAAGTTTTATCAGTGCAGCAACGAATGCCAGAACAGATTTCCTGAGTGTAGGTGCAAGGCGCAATGCAATACAAAGCAGTGTCCTTGTTATCTGGCTGTCAGGGAATGTGATCCGGATCTTTGCCAAACATATGGTGCAGATAATTTCCAAATCAATTCTAAATCTTGCAAAAATGTCAGCGTGCAACGTGGTCTTCATAAGTTTCGAAAAATTTAATTCATTAGAGTGAAAATCAGTATAATCTCAATGAGTAGAATTTTTAATTTGAAATATACTTTATATAATTTGAAAAATCAGCAACGAAGAATGAATTCATCTCAGAATATTGTGGCGAAATTATCAGTCAAGACAAAGCTGGGGAAGGAGGGGAAAAGTATATGATAAATATATGTGTAGTTTCTTTTTTAATCTTAACAATGGTAAGTAGAGATAGATATAGTGGTTAATTAAATGTTGAAAAATAATAAAAATTAAAAGTTTTTGGTCGGTTTCAGATTTTATTGTAGACGCGACACGGAAAGGGAATAAAATAAAGTTCGCTAATCACTTGATAAATCCAAATTGTTATGCGAAAGTGATGATGGTGAACGGTGATCATAGAATAGGTATTTTTGTTAAGAGAGCGATTCAACCTGGTGAAGAATTCAACCTGGTGAATTATTTTTTGACTATAGATATGTCGCTGTAATGTTTTGTTTAATTTATTAATTGCAAACAATTAAAATCATGCGATAATTTTCAGATATAGACCAACGGAACAATTAAAATTCGTCGGTATCGAGCGAGAAATGGAGTTTCTCTATATGTATATATATTATATGGACTTTTACACGTATAAATGGTGCATCAAGCAAATACATACAGCTGAAATATTAGAAAGGAAATAAACACTGCCAGACTTGTATGCCTCTCTATTTTTAATTAAATTTTACATTTTCATTTGTCTGCCCAATTTTGTAAAATTGTAGTAATAGAGACTTTTTGCACATGTAGGTAAAAGAATTTTTTGAAATATGTTCAAGTTTTTTATGGACATCTCGAAACATAAAAATATCTAAGTAAAAATATACGTGTACATGTTGTGGATAAATAAAATGATTTCAAATAACATCGATTTGAATATATCTCAAAAAGTTCCAACTATATTTCGCCTTGATACCATTTGATATTTACTTTGTTGTACATTTGATCGTAATGAATTTTTCACAATTATGTGAAACGCGAACTTATAATGATCGATAAGATATTATTTAATTTTAGTGTGATGATAATTACTGAGTTTATTGAGATTCGAGAGTACATATTCAACTCCTGCCCCTAATCATGACCCGATATATTAACAAAGGAAAATTTCGACTCAGTCACTTAATAAGATAAGAAAGAAACGTCGGACGCAAAGGAGTGAGGCTATGCGTGCATCGCTACGAGAACGCTGAAGAAGCACATAGCAGCGAATGCGAGCAAGTGAGCAAGAGAGCGAGAGAGAGTGAGAGAGAGGTGCTTATTGACTCGTCTAGGGAGATCGCTCTTCAATTTTTTTAAAAACATATATACACTGAGGTGCATCATATCATGCCGCGTCAGAGGAAATACTTCTCCTCCAGTGGTCCTCATTTATTGCCCACTTTCTCCGCGCTTCCTTCTCTAGCGGATTCCCTAGAGAAAGAAGCGCGGAGAAAGTAGGCAGTAAGTGAGGACCGCCGGAGAAGTATTTCCTCTGACGCGGCACGATATGATGCACCCCAGTGTACTATTGCAAAGGTGCGAGCAGGATATTTTAAAATATGTATGAAATCTTAAAATAATTTTAATAAGGTATGTAAACACAAGAGCCATATGCTCAATAAAGTTTATTGTAATAAAAGTAATGATCACTATTCTTTTATCATAAATAATCATAGCTAATCTGTTATTCCGTCATTTTATTTTACGTAGTTGGCATTGTGGCATTGCAATTTGATAACATCAAATAAAGAATTGTCATAGAATTTAATAAAATTTGAAAATATGGGAGTATAATAGATTATCTAACTTGACGGAATCAAATACTAATTTATCGTCGTTAGACTTCATCCCTATTGACGTTAGGAACAAATTGGTAAAGTGAACTCGATAGCTCATTTCAAGAACAATCAAATATGTTACAAAAGCGTTTGATATATATATATATATTTCGTATATTTTATATTGAAAATAATAGCATATAGATGCATATATTTCTCAAATGTAAAATTTAAATATGAATTTCGAATCAAACAAAAAATCTGAAATCCAAATTTAAGTTTCTAAGGAAATAATTTAACTTCCTTAAATTGAGCCATCGAACTTATCGGTTCGATCTCAGATCAGGATCGAAACACACTTCACAAAGAAGTGAATTAAAAGATATTTTTACCATTGATCTGGTAGCATATTTCTACACTTTCTGTACATTCGGTATACTATTTGGGTTTAGTTGTTGCTGTTGCTGAGGGGAACTCGATGCGCTCTGTAGATTCTGTTGTTGGCTACCTGCTGCAACTCCTGGATTGTTCGACAAGACGTTATCCTGAATGTTCTGCGCTATTTTGTTCTGCATCTGTTGTTGCTGTTGTTGCGTTTGTTGTTCATGTTGCGCCTGTTGTTGTTGATGTTGCGCTTGTACCTGATGAGGCTGACCCTGGTATTGTTGTGGAATTTGCTGAGGTTGGGCCTGGTGGTACTGTTGTTGAGCCTGTTGAGCTTGGAATTGTTGTTGATGTGGCATTTGCGCTTGATACTGAGGCAGCTGTGCTTGTTGATACTGTGATTGTTGCTGCGGAACTTGACCCTGATAATGTTGTTGTTGCGGAATCTGAGCCTGATAGGGTGGAACTTGACCCTGGTATTGCGGCGGTGGTGCGTGACCTATCGGTGGTTGCGCCGCTCCCGGATACTGCTGGTATTGCGGTGGGAACTGTGAAAAAAGCGATTAAATTAGAGCGTCAAGAATAGGTGAAATCGTGGATTCGATAGAAAACTCAAATTTTTCTCAAAATACATAACTTGCGGCTTTAGAAATTTGCCTTTACTCACCTGTTCATGCTGAACGGGTAGATGTGCATTGTCAGGGAGTGGTGGTAACTAACAACAACAACAAAAAGTGCACAAGCTATGTTAATCATCCTAATCACTACGAACATGTCGTTCGCCTTAAACGACCGATAGCAATAGTGAGAGCAATAACGCAACTATAGAGTCTTCTCGTTAAGAGGCGTATGTATGTTGTACGCAATTACAGTCGGGCACATATTGAGATATATATTGAGATAAAACAGTCGACTTTTGACTGAAAAGAAAAAGAATAAGATGGGACATTCATTCTAAATTCATCTCGAGCATGCTGTCGAATGAATATGTACGAAAGCAAAAAGTAAAATCGTTCGAGTACAAGTCGATACTATAAGTAGTAACGTACAAAATTAAATCACTCGTTATATAAATATGCAGGAATTTAATGTTGTGACTATTTACTGAGACATACAACTACATTTATGACTTATCTACTCGTCTATAAGTACACCTATAATACATGATCACAAGTACTCACCATTCCTTTAGCGATCATTTTCTGCACCTCCTCTTGCCTGCGTCTCTCGTAAGCCTCGTATTCTTGCTGAGAGTAAATCTCTTGTTCTTCCAATGCTCGCCATCCTTCATCTCGTTGGAAATCAGGTTTCTTCGTCTGTTCTAGAAACTCTTGATAACTGCAATAAGAATAAAATATTAATAATATACTTTTTTCTTGCACGCAATGTTAGGGATCGATGAACATAAATACTGAATGGAAATTCTAGCAATTTGTTGAAGCATATACCTGATAAGACCGTCGTGATTGAGATCAGCTTCGTTAAACACATGTTCCCTCATTCTTTCCATTTCTTCGCGCCTTTCATAGATATCATCTTCAGGGGAGCCTTCACTGTAAATTTTGTCTAATTCCTTTAAGAACAGAGCTTTTACCTCATCTTGATCCCAGAACCCATTGCCATCCAGATCTGGAACAATTCAAATTGCATGCGTATGGAAAATCAACTTTTACAATAATAATATAATATAATAAAGATAGTAATAATAACGACTTTTCACGTACCATGGAGGTAAAAGAATGTCTTGGGATTAAATTCTTGATTCTCCATGTGATCTTGCTTCTCCCATACCTCTTCCAGTTGTTGCTTACTACCGGGGTGATGTAGCTGTAAACACATATTATTTGTTGCGAGGTAAAGTAAAGAAAAAAATTATCTTTGCACATCCATCTACGAACTTACAGGTTGATGTTCCATGTGCTTTTTCTTCATCGCTACCAACTGCTCCTCATATTTCTTCCTTTCCTCCTCCTTCATACCTTCCAAGAGTAAAACTCAACTTAAAAACCGAGAACCAGCGATTAACGTAAACATTTGAATTATTCACTTTATATGATAAATGTCACCTCACCACCACCATTAATAAGTAAGCAAGCCTAGAAGTATCACGTTCTGTTACCAGTATTACCCTTCATCTTTTGCTCTTCCTCGAATTTCTTCTTCATCTCATACTCCTTAAACTCTTCGCGTCTTCGTTTATCAGCTTCTGCCAAGTCTTGTGTGGTCTGCAACATTTTCATGAGAACTTAAAATATATATCTGCTAAACAGAGCCGCCGATGCAAAATCTTTTAAGCATTTCTAAACGCCCGAGTGTCCTACCTTTGCAATCAGTTTCTTCAGATCGTCTATTTCAAACGTGTGCGTGTTGGAGTGGTCCAAATGCTCTGCTATCTTCAAATGATTGAGATCCAGGCCGTTCATCAGATTATGTTCCTTAGTGGCGAGATGTCTCAGTCTTTCCAATTCCTCTCGTTTTAATTCATCTAACTTTGTTCTGATTTTGTGATTCACAAACTGCAACTCGTGCGCTATCTTGCCTGTCTGCGTATGAAAATATCTACTGAAAATTGCAGATTACGCTCAAGTCCAGAATAGATACTCGATTTTATAATATTTAAAAATGTTGCTACAAAGAGAAGTGTCTTACAAATACGTTGTATTCCAGATAATACAAAATGTCTCAGAATCACTCCGGATATATCCAAAATGTTTTACGGAGTGTTAAGACGTTTTGAACACATCCGGTGTTATCTCAAGGCATTTATAAATAAAAACTACTTTTAAAACTATACTTACGCGTATATCAGCTTCATCAGCTTTCTCCAACTTTTCGCGAAATTCCACATCACTCTCCAGAGTTTGAATCACTTCCTTCAGGTACCTGTGATATTCCATGATTTTCGCCTACAAATAAAAACGAGTTTTAACTACAATACAACAGGGAAATATATATTCATATAAAGATATAGTCTATCTAAAAATATCTTACCATATCATCCGAGTCATCAACCTTATTTTCCTTGTCCTTGTGATCTTCATTCTTGTTCTGTGAAACGGGTGGTGCGAACGACGTTTGTATTATTAGAATCACCAAAAGCAACGGTAGAAGGTGCTGCATCTTCCTGCAATCGAAAAGAAAAAAAATCGTGAGCGATGAGAAAAATAATAAAGAATTCTTGGGAGAGATTTGTCGATGTAAAACGGAAGCAAAACGTCGTATACGTGTCACGTGTATATATGTATATAGTGATATTATTTACCTTTGTTTAAATATATGTCATCTTTGTTCCGACTATTATCGTAAAATATTTTACTCAATTAAGTATCTGGACTGAGCATTATAATCATATATAAAATTATCACAAGATCGTTAAGATGTCTTCTGACTTACTAACGTCTTACTGACGTGTCGTTATCAAAGCGTTGGCTAAAGATTAGAACGTTCGACGTTATCTATTTATATCCTTCAAGTAACCAAACGGAATTCAACCACATATGAATGTGCATGAATGGCGTCATGCAATTACGCCGATACATGTTACACCGAGAAGGCCACAAACTAATTGCATCCGACAGTAAAAAACTGCAAGACACTACAAATGACACGCAAATAACTGTCAACTTATGTCCGATCATAAATAATAATTCTACAAAACTATGACATATGTATAATTTTATCCAGATGCAATTGTCAAAACAGGTGAGCAGGAACGAACTGAATAAACGAACGACTGAATGAGCTGAACAAATGATGACTGAATAAAAGAATAAAAGAACTGACTGTTAAGCTCAACAGCAAAAACATGATAAACATAAGTACATTTCAGGAACAAGAGTAATAAAAAGTATAATGAACACTATAACTTGTATCGTAACACTTTGATAATGCTATGTTAACAATTCTTTTCTATCAAGTAAATATTTAATAAGTTCCTCATAACAATATCAACATAATATTGTAAAATGTACCTAAATAGCACAGGGTGCAATATCATACTGTACGTACCATTTCAGACAGTTAAACAAACAGAAACAAATTTTATGCAATATCTGCTATGAATTTTTGACAATAGCTTGCCAATAGAAATATAATATAAATTTATTAACAAAGTACAATGGTAAACTGACAACAGTAACCAAACAAGATTTGTTCTATAATTATTTAAATGTATTTAAATCTGATTCTTTTTGCTCATACTCTGCTCTCAATCCATTGTCAGTTTCTATCAGCAGACTCTGTTGATAAATTATAAGTTTAATATAGAAGCTGAAAATTATGGATCTGAACAATTTATGAATATATCGTTAGTATATTTCTTATTGGGTCATGACATTCTAAAACATTTTTTAAAATATTCTTGGAGCTGTATTTTCTGGATGATTCTATTTTGTACTATTTAGGTAGTGATGCTTAAGAAGAATTACGAATCATTAAGTTACCTCCACATACCTTTGTTAACTTCTTACAATAAAAACATCTGTTTCATGCAATGTATGCAATATAGCGTTTACATAATGCAGTATGCGAATAAAAGTGGTCTTGCAAATACAAAGTAACAACAGAACAAAACCATATGTGATATTTTTATTATCTATACAACAGTATTTGACTAATTGTTATATAATATATGTTCCAGATCGCGTTTGGCTATATTTACATATATAATAGATCAGAGTGTAAATTATATCTTATCGAACAAGTGCTACTCCATATTCATTTTTTATTCTACTTATACGACAAACGGAACTTCATTGCGACACCCGCATTGTTAATGTATACGTATCCAAAAGAGAGTAACGCCACGATCTTATGCAGCACTCAAACGGAATTGACAACACGACAAGAAATGGAAATGCGAAGACAGTAAAAGCATGCAAAAAAAAGTCAAGGTCGTGTGACGAGCAGAGTGGAAAAGTGAGAAAGTGAAAGCTCCGCGTGAGAGCAGCTCGGCTCAGATTAATCGACGAGCAAATGAATTTCGGAGCAGACTGGGAATTCCCGAGGATACCGAGCTTGCGTGGCAGACTCGCACACTCAGCTATCCGAATGTGTCCTCGACATTTTTGAAACTCGACATTTTCGAGTCAAATACGTACCTTATATCTTATACCGCTATTATTAATACAACGTTTAATCTTTCACTTTCTTATCCTCGCGGTTTGCCCGGAATCGCGATACCGTTCTCTCGTGACAGAAGACACACTCTTTGCTGAGATTTTCGCGAAGAAAGTAGCGGTAGTCGTGATAAACTCAAAAGTTAAGAACTTACGTCGAAACACTATCGGACGTCGCGAATCCAGTATTTAAAAAACGATGTCGTGGCCGTGGAATAACCGGTTGCACATCGGAGCGATAAGACTGATCTGCTGTTGACGCAGACGCTGACGACACAGACAAACGACACACACGACCTAAGCGTAGACGCGACCAAATGAGACCCGCAGATGGACAGTGTGATCGGTGAAACGGAGAGAAGAGAGCGTGTGTGTGGCACGTAGCGCCCTCCAGTGAACGACGACCACGTTTATTCCGCGCTCCTTCAACCTGAATGGACACGTATATGATTAAAGAGAGCAAATGAATGAATGCCGGCGGCGCGAGAGAATGGAGACGCACGTCGCGCGCACGCTAGATGACGCCAGATACCCCATCCATCGAAATGACAGTTCTCGGTGGGACGTGATTGGTCGCGCGGCGCACGGAGTGCTACTACACGGCACCGATCACTCTTGCAGCACGTGCCGAATAAAAGGAGCCTGCTCAACGGCCCTCAATCTTCAAACGTGTCTTGGCACAGCGAAAGAGATGTAACGTGAATGAGAGATCCTTCCACTGTACTCTGCGTAAAATAATTACAAATTACAAATCAACTCAAATGGGGAGGATGGATTATTTAGAAGCGCCATCTCTCTCTTTTTCCTTATCAGATCGCAGATACGAGGTCTCTTCTAACACACTAGGCGTAAAGCGCAGCTCGTTTAACTGGTATGCAAATCCAACTCCCTTGAATGTAACGTGGCGAGATTTTATAGTTAATTCGATAACAGATAAGGACGAACTCGGTGTTCTTATATCGATCAGCTGGACGTCGAGGAATGTGTACGGATGGGTTGCACGATTTTGCCGCGAAGAGGCTCCAGGTCAGGTTGGCTCCAGGCCTCTGGGCGATCGGGCGAATAATTTAAGCGTGCTCTAAACATTGTTTAACCGTGCGACGTGTAAGCTTATCGTACAGCGCGCGTAACACAGATAATTATAGTTGTTTCGATTCACGGCTGGATGGTTACACTGGCTGAGTGCCAGACATATTCGCGGACGTGCAAGCCGTGCAAATAAACCTCGACTAACAGTCAATGATGACTATATCCACCTACCGCGCCGAGATTTAATCTAAAGTTAGCGCAAACTTATCGGGCTCTCGGCTCTTTAATTTTGATCGCGAAAAGATAACCGTCTGTAAACAACGTCGGTCTGTTTTTTCTGCGAAACGAGATCCAGCAGGAGAATCCCTGGCTAATTAATTATGAGCAAAACAAACAGTTCTCTCTCTCTCTCTCTCTCTCTCTCTCTCTCTCTCTCTCTCTCTCTCTCTCTCTCTTCTGCTCCTCATCCCTCTCCGATAGCAAAGAGAACGATCGGCGTGGAGCGGTTAACGCGACGTCATAAGGTGGAGCGTAAAATTCGCGATCGAGTTTGCGAAATCGCGATCAAGAGACAAAAAGGCAAACGCGCCGCGCTTAAACGCGGCCGCGGCAAAGTGAAAATCTATTACCGGACTTAAAGGCTCGGGCCAATAACCCCATTTACGTTTTATGGCCGGCTGCTCTATCTTGATTTGGGCGGCAAGTAGGTTCCTGGTGTGTTTCTCGCCCTGGAAACCGGAAAGAAAACAAGCGCGCGAAGAAGAGAAAGAAAGAACGATAGAGAGAGAGAGAGAGAGAGAGAGAGAGAGAGAGAGAGAGAGAGAGAGAGAGAGAGAGAGAGAGAGGCAGAAGGAAAGAAGAGTAGTAGGAAGAGGAGAGAAAGCCCCACACGACGACATCGATGGCGAACGAACACATCGACAGAGCTAAGTGGTCTTCGAGTATATACACGAGTGAGCACTAAAGTTTACGACCACGCCTCTGACCGATCAAACCGACCTGAACACGATTCTTCACTTTGCACCGAGCCGAAATCTCGGAACACCCGGATCGCGCCGACACGGGCGCCCAGAACCACAATCCGCCATGAAAATCGCGACTATACCCTTGATTCCGATCGGGATTTAAACTAGTGTCGATGGTACTCGCGCTCGAAGCGCTTCAACGTACAATTTCGAATCGTAAATTACTGGATTATCGGGGCGAAAGAGATTATCTAAATCTACATCGAGGTAACAGTCTTCTAATTAGCACGTTAATACCCAAAATGCCGATCGTGCCGATGGTATCAGCCGGGATACAATACAAATTCCCGAATCCAGTGAGTCGAGTGTTCGATATGAATCTGAAAGAAGTACTACATGTCTCAAAAGCTACAATTTATCGCACTTTCAAAAATTAGCGAGAAAACTCAGTCAGGAATTTTCAAACACAAAAACAGCATTTCACGCTACAATAATGATATTCGTATCGTCTCTCTCTCCTCTCTCTCTCTCTCTCTCTCTCTTCTGATTACTTATAGACGCAATCATTTAAATGCCTTTAAATACCTTTAATATACCTTTAGATTAGAGCTTTAAATGGAACATGCCGCAGATTTAGTGCGGTCTCTGTCGGCAAACTGCTGTCGTGTCAGCAAGCTCTTCTGTCGACACGACACGAACTTAATGCGTACGCAGATGGCTACATTTGCTGCTGACACTCTGATTGAATTCACCGTCGATTGAATCTGCCGGCATACCGGCGACACCTTATACGAGTCCGATGACGAAACGCTCAGCGTGTGCGATGCGGCTACGTCTACTTTCGTCCACATTAGATCGACCGCGAGTATCGACCCCCCGTCGGCGTTCCTGCGGGGGGACGGACGCGACGAGAGATCACACGCAGATCTCCCCACGTTCCGAGAGAGCAAGATGACACAAGCTGGATCAGGCCGCCGCGCAGACTTGGAAGCCACCCCGCTAAGGCTCTACGGTCGAGGTTCGAATTCTTCGACCGGTCATTAGGACGGTATACCTGTGTCTACAATCTTTTGTAGTCTCCTGTTACCTTGCCGGCCACAATGGCCGGGCCTAGACAAGTGTTTTCGTATCTGATTGACCCATCTCCACGGGGCAGGGCTCCGACAAACGGCTAATTTTTCTTCGAGCTAACGACCTTCGTATACCTGACGTCCCTCTATCTCTAGTCTCCACTCCTTTCCCCCTAGTCCCTCTTGCTCGCTCGCTCGCTCACCTAGCCACCGGGGCGCCCAATTTCGCTTCTTTTGTCTTTCCCCGCGGTTGCGTCGCTCCCTTTTAACTCCAGCTCCCGCGAGAACTGCGTAGTCACCGGAAATGCACGCGATCTCAGCCGGCGCGGCGAGTACTCGTCATACAAAGCGGAATTCTGCCTCCCTTTCCTGCTCCCCTTCTCTGCTCCTACCGCTCACCCCCTGTAGCCCTGATACTTGGTCGCTCCTCCACGTCGTCTTTCGGCTACGCACTCCCAAGAGGAATCGAGCCCGCACGGTCCATCCCTCCGCCAGCGGACCACCTACCGCGCGGGAACGCCGTGTCCTGTCGAGGACCCGCCGCGAGGAGGAGGGTCCTCACGTTTTTTTACCGTTACTCGTTTCGTTCGCGGAATTCATCGGGGAATATGAGATCGGGCAGAAAGGTGGGTGCACATATAGCGCGGTCGCTATAACGCCGCGTATATTTCTCCCCGGCGGATGAATGAAGGCGCGCGCGAGCGTGGCGAGTAATTATGAGCCGCCGCGCCGCGCCGCGCCGCGCCGTGCCGCGCCGGCGGAATCCGTCGTAGAAATTTCCCTCAGCGGGTTTCTCCTCGGGGGACCCGTCGTGTTTCGACGAGACTCATGATCTCCCCTTTGATAGCCGGCTCCGCACGACTCTGCAAATGTGCGTCAACGTGACATCGGCGCTATCGTGTGAGTTATAAGCCTGTTAATTGTTCTTCCTTTTCTCCTTGTACGGATTTTTATGTCGGCCCACGTTTGCCGTATCGTCCGACGGTTAGTTTGAGGCGAGGTGCTTTGAGTACGTCGGACGCGCTGAATCTCGCAAAAGTATTTCGCGAAACCCCCGCTGGATATCTCGAGCCGTCTCCGAGACTGCAACACAGGATCTGTTCTCCGCGAGATTTTTTAGACACTTGTTCGGCATCCGTCAGACAAGAGTAACGTGTAACTTGGTTATTAACATAACATGCGACTGCGTCGCGTGTTGGAGTCGATAACTTTCGAATGCTACGAATACGTGACGTATCGATTCTCTTATACAATATCTTCGTCCATATGCTTGATCGCTCGCTCGCTCGCTCGCTCGCTTTGCATCGCGCGTCCGATTTTACTTTTACTTTACTTTTGACTTTCTCCACGATATGATAGCCGGATGCAGTGCCCTCTGCACTGCTCTTTGAAGTTTGTCTTCTAACGCTTCAGGTGATTCGTCCCATTCGTTAGCCTCTTAAGTATTTTTCCTTGTTTTCTCTTCTCAAAGGATTCCTCCGACCTTATCTCGTTCGAACAACTGCCGAGATTATACTAGGGAATATTCTCAGGATAATTATGTCCCAATCTCCTCCTTCGATTTCTCCTTGACGTCGCATTGCTTTTGGTAAATTTTTCACCTCGCTGACAGATTAGAAAAGCTCGTATTACACGCACAATTAATAATTTGTAACTTAATACGTGTCAACATCATCTTTCTAAATTCCGCTCTCGTTCATCCTCTTCAAAACTCAAGAATTATTTCGTTCCGTTTTTTCGTGTTACGCATTCACAGCGACTACGAAGTCTAAATGCAAATTAGGCTTGAAAGCCTCACTCGAGGATCTCCTTTAAAGAACCAAACTCTCAAGCGGCACCTGTCGAGAGTCACCCTCGGCGCTACGCTCGTTGAAGAGCTTTTTGGCATCTCGAGAGATGTCTCAGGTAAAACTTTCCAACGGATGACGTTAATTGAAAATTCGATTTTGCATCTTGTCGTCGCGAGTGGAGAATCGTATAGTTACGCTTTCAGGCGTTAAACGTGTAGTCTCCGTCTCTCGGAGAACGCTTCCAATAATACACACACACACACACACTCTCTCTCTCTCTCTCTCTCTCTCTCTCTCTCTCTCTCTCTCTCTCTCTCATCACCGATCGCTGTCAAACACAAACGCCCGATCCGTATCGTTATCCCGATATTAACGCAATCTCACAACGCAATAATGACGTAAGATCGACGAGAGATCGTGTGGTCATTTTCGGCGCTAAATACGCAGGCAGGCATCGACAGCATCTCACGGCAAGAAGATCCTCCTCTGCGTGACGAGTATGCGACGAGCCTCCGATACTAGAGTAGCAGAGTGCCGTCGCTGACTGCCGCCTTCAAGAATGGACATACGGAATTACGGAGTCCATCGTGCAACCTCTCATTTCCCTCCTACTGCAATCAGCGGCATTTAAGCTTGGCTTTCGAGCGTTTAAGCATTTAGCCGCTTCCGCCATATCTCGCGGTTGTCTTGTACCGGGCTTGTACTTTTTTCGCGGAACCCGGATGGCTCTCCCTCGTTTGGTTCCCAGAAGAACGGACGTGCCGATAGACTCGAGTTCTCGTGGTGTGTCACCGAGCAGAATTGTGCCAGTCACCGTATGTTCTCGGCCGCTTTATCGCCGAGTAATCCGGATAAAGATCAATGGGCGATAAACGACTCATTGAGAATGCCGAATTCTTCGTTATTATAATGGGAACAGAGAATGGAAACGGCAAATAATGAGATACGCGAACGCGGCTCCTCTCTTCTCCGTGCTCTCTTATCAAGATTGTATGTTCTTGATTCCCCGTTCTTCTTCCGTTAAGATATTTGTGAATTGACAAGTCCCAAATCTCGCTCGCATTATCCTTCGATAACCGAGAACGTGATAATTCCGAGACACCTCGTATAAGACGAAAGTTTCATACATCTCGCGAGTACCGTCAAGCGTGGTACCGATACCTTCCGAATGAGAACCTGGACTCTCTCTCTCTCTCTCTCTCTCTCTCTCTCTCTCTCTCTCTCTCTCTCTCTCTCTCTCTCTCTTGATTCGAGATCGAGGTTCACGAGTCTGATCGTGAGTCCTTCGCGTGTGCGATCGCTCCCCTTTCGATATTGCGATAACGCAATCGGCGATCCGCGCCCGTTTCTTCCCCCCGTGGAAATCGCCTTCTATCCTATCTATCAGCCGGCGTGGAATAATTTCACACCTGGATACCGAGCGAGGCGCGTCGACGCGAGAAAGGTCAGCCGGATATCGGTGAGTTTCGGAATGTATCGAGAGAGAGAATGATTATCGGTCCTCTCTCTCTCTCTCTCTCTCTCTCTCTCTCTCTCGCTCTCTCTCTCTCTCTCTCTCTCTCTCTCTCTCTCTTTCTCCCTCTCGCCGTTCGATTCGATCAGATTTCTTGTTTCTTTTGGCAATCGACCGATGTAGACCGCAAAATGTAAAACGCGTTGTCGCGAAACGCGACGTTGACGCGTTCCAAATGTCACACGTCGCGTTCGATTTCCCGCTTGTCGCGACGAGCCCGAGCGGCGAGGAAAGCCGCGCGCCAACGACGCGCGAAAGGTCAGCCAGATATCCACCGATAGTTTCGGAATGCGTATCGATAATTGGAGAATCGCCGCGTCGTTAGGCGGGCAATTCTTTCTCTCTCGCGTTGCTGCGACGCGTTGCGAAACGCGAGCTCGCGCGCGAGAAACCGCGCGAGCGCGAACGGATACGCGGCCGAATGAAAATATTTATTTGCTCAACACTTGACACGCGCGCGAGTGCGCGCATCGTCAGTGCCGAGCGCTGTTTTCTGCGCGGATCATTCGTAAAGACTCCGGTCACGGATTAGCCCGCGCATCGCACGTTCCACGTTATCGCGACAAAGGCCTGCGTTAATCGTTTATTTATTTCGAAAGAACGCGCCTGATATTATTTCGATTCGAGACACGAAAACGTCGTTGAGTTTCTTCGCGCGCACATTGTACTAATGAGATGCGTTTGCCCAACGCGGACGGCGATAATGAATTATCTTGGTATAAGCAGCCTTGGAATAAAAATGTAATTATGTCTGCCAACGCGCGCATCCTCGGTTAGAAAACGGGATGAGTTATGATCGACAGCGGCAGCGGCAACGGCGGCGGCGGCGGCGGCGGCAGCGGGGCGGCGACGGCGGTGGCGACGATGAGAAACGATCAGGTATTCCAGGTAAAACAAGCGTCGCGCGAGCGCGACGATATCTACACACGTAAGCGATGTTGACGATCGAGAGCTTTCAAGGGTTTCGCAATGCGCACTTACTTAATGCGAGTGCACGCGCAAACTTCGCGAACTTCCTCGGCCGCTCTTGCGCAACGATCCCGCGAGCGAGCAGTTCTTTTCTGCGTGTTCAAATTCTTCACGTGTTTCTCCGCCGCAACGTAAAAACCTAAGGCGTCGCTGGTAACTCCGAATGCAACCTGCACTCATCTGCATTCCACTGCTGACGGCGGCATGGAGAGAGAGAGAGAGAGAGAGAGAGAGATGGAGAGAGAGAGAGAGAGAGAGAGAGAGAGAGAGAGAGAGAGAGAGAGAGAGAGAGAGACGCGCGAGCGTGAATACCAACGTTAAAGAAGTCTACGGAATTTTCAAGACCACTGCCCTGTATTTCCGCCTCGCCTGGTTCCCGATTCGCGGGACTTGTTCGACATGCGATCCGCGAAAAAAAAGAGGAAGCGTCCGCGAGAGAGGTTTCGATGGAACGCGAAGTGATGTGGGACGCGCGCGGAATAGAATGCGAATTCTTATCGAGACGTTTGTTATTTGATACCGAAAGTCGTCGTAATAAAAATTTGCGAAAATCCAAGGGCAAGAAGCTCGACTCGGATAACGCGGAGGAATAGTCTAAACATAAATGTGATCCGGATGAAGGAATTTGATCGTAAATACGCGAGGAGAATAAAACATCGCAATCTCGATGATCCGTACGTTGCGAATTCTAGCTAATGCTTGATAAAGCGAAAGACAACATCCATCGTAGATGCGCAGAATATCCAACTGACGCAAAAGACAGTTCAAAATCATCGATCTCTCCGCGGAGAGCTTCGATTGCAAAACTCGCCGGAAATAAATCTTATCGCGGTCGGTCTCGTCATTAGCATACATGATTTATTTTGTCGGCGAGAAAGCCGCTATATTTGTTTTCACACGCTGAAGGCATGTATACGTTTGATCGCCTAACACACTATTCGAATTCCATCTTGAAAAACTCTGCGCATGACTTTTAACATTTCTAGTGCAACCGTGCAAACATTAGACGTCCATTGTGCGGTTTTGATCAATCGATAATGCCTCCAGCGATATTATCAATCAATTAATCTCAGAGAATAATATTCGCAAATGGGTATTCATTAAGAATCATTCTCAATTTCCTGCTTGTTGGCGAGTTGTTGTAATCGGCTTTTAATTGAGTATAATGCGGGTTGTTCGCATAATCGAAACTGTTGTACTTCCGATTAATCAAAACATCTCATTGAATAAGTAATTACAGATACGATACCAATCGGATATATGTGTAACGCGCCGAGTGTCCCTAATTTTTCTATTCTTCAAGCTTTCATTCGCCTAACTCAAGTCTAACTCAAAAGCAGATATGTTTCGACTAAAGCCTCGCAAAAAATGATAACGTTCGAGCCAATCGCGAATTCAGTTGCGTGGATCGAGAACGGCATCGCCAGGTCTGTGAGCTCACGCGCGCTTTTGAGAATGATTTCAAACCCAACCAACAAAGCGCAATCTGTTCTTCCAATCAATTGATAGAATCTCTCCTCTTGTCATCGACAATCTCATCGAAAATTCCTCTCGTGCCGCTCGTCTCAGAATTATTAATCGAAACGAGAGTGCACACACGGTGAATACGCGTGAACTCGCAGACTGACCTGCTACTCACGAGCTTCGCTCTCGGACGTGCAAGGGACTGAAGCCCTCGACACACCGAGCCCCCGAAAGATTCATCATGCGGGACCATCCACGAAGAGAGAGAGACGTCTCCGAGGATTTCGGAGTTGGTCCGATCGACCGGCACGATCGAGCGGCCTGGAGCTCTCGGCTCACCCGTTACTCGTCCAGCACGCTCTCCGAGAGGGAAGGTAAGAAGGAGGAGAACGAGGAGGAGAAAGAGGAGGTGGAGGAGGAGGAGAACGAGCAGGAGAGGGTCGAGGAACAGGGAGCGAGTGAAGGAGAGAGAGAGAGAGAGAGAGAGAGAGAGAAACGTGGAGAGGCTGTGCGAGGCACAGGTAAAACAAAAAGTCGAGAAAAAATTGAAAACCAGTCTTATGCAGTCGGTAGTCCGGACTACCCGACCGTCAGCAGACTCGTTCTCTCTCTCTCTCTCTCTCTCTCTCTCTCTCTCTCTCTCTCTCTGTGCTACTCCCTTCCCCTTGCCTATCTCCCATCGCCATCCTTCTCTCGTTTGATCTCAGCCGTTCTCTCATTCGATTTCTCTCTCGCTCTCCTCTTCTCCACCTCCACCGCGAGAGATCCGCGACGGTACAACCACCACCACCACCACCACCACCACCAACATCACCGCGAGAACGCTGCCGTTGCCGCCGTCGCCACCACCTCCTTTTCCTCCTCCTCTTCCTCCTCCACCTTCACCTCCTCCTCCTCCTCCTCCTTCCGCTTCTGCGGTCCTCTCGGTCCACGCTCTTCCTTAATTCAGTCCAATGAGAGCCGCTCTTCGATTCGTCACACCCGCCGACGAATCTCTCTCTGTTCCGTCTGTTTCTCTCTCTCTCTCTCTCTCTGTCTCTCTCTCTCTCTCTCCCTCTCCCTCCCCCTCTATTTCTCTCCCTTTTCAACCGTCTCTCCGTCTCTAATTTTCTTCCTCGCGGCGCGGAGGAGCGGATAAAGATCGACGTCGATTTCCGAAAAAGCGGCTCGAATCGAGTGCTCCTCTCTCGCACGGCTACCTGGAGAGCGCGAACGTACGAAGGAGCGAGCGAGCGAGCGAGCGATCCACGACGCAAGTGCGTCGCGATGCGTCGCAACGCGGTGTCGTAACGCGCGCGCGGCGCGTGCATCCAGACGGTGCGTGACAGTGCGCGTGCGGTGCGCGTGCGGAATTTCAGTGCAACCCTTCCCGGATGGGAGACGCGCGCGCCGGGCAGGAAGAGGATCCTCGCGGATGGAGGAGAGGCCCGCGTCAGCCCGCAAGTTTGTTTTGACGACGGCTCACCGTGCACCGCTGCACTTGCCGCGCGAGATCGCAGCGTCGTAAACACGCGCGCGCGCGCGCGCGCGAGACTCCTAGTGCGTACTCGCGAGCTGGAGGAGGAGAAAGACAGCGTTTGTTTATCGAGTGATCGAAACGACCGTTCGAACGTCGAGCGCGCGCGCAGTGCAATCGACGGGCGATCGTCTCAGCCGCGAGAGTGAGGTGAGAGTCGACGCGCAGGATCGCCGGATTCAATTCCGAGTTTCACGGAGATTCCGCGATCCCGGACGGCCGAATTTCGCAGATCTGACTCTGATACTTCAGAGTGCGAGTGGGCGCAGGTGTCCGCGGGTTTTGCGAACAGTTTCGTAGTCCGTCGGTCCGGGCATTGTCCGCTGAGGGATCCACGGCTGATTAATCGAAGCGATTAATCGGTTAACCAGGACACCCGCGCGAATGCGAGTGCGAGCCTCGGACGGGCCGGACAGCCAGGTTGAAATCGCGAGGGAGCGCGCTTCCTAGAGGATAGAAGGAAGGATTTCGCCTCGGCGAGGAAACATGTCCCGCGGCGGTCGCAACGCGAACCGGTTGCGCGCTCTTAAAATAGTTTCTCACGCGTAGGTAACTGGCGCGCACGCCGCCCCGCCACTGGAACACGATGCCGGAGAGTGCCAGGTAAATATCGATTGACTATCGCCGTTGGATCAATAGATAGATAGATAGATTAGATAGATAGATAGATAGATAGATAGATAGGCAGGTAGATAGATAGATGGATAGATAGATAGATAGATAGATTTCTCGAGAAAAAGCAGAGGAGGGAGAGAGTAAGAGGAAGAGAGAGAGAGAGAGAGAGAGAGAGAGAGAGAGAGAGAGAGAGAGAGAGAGTGAGCACCCGAGAGAGATCCAACGAGATCGCGATCGCGATCGCACCGGATCGCGGCGGCCAGTCGTCTCTGTGATCATGGAAAATAGCTCGGCTCCAATTAAAGAGGCCGATTTCAGCCGTAATTGCCGCGATCGCTGGAAGTCGTTGGTCCGTCGAAAGAGTTACGGAGAATCCTGTGGATGGTTCGTTCCCTCGACAGATATTTAAAAAAATTTTTTTCACGCGTGCCCTCTGATGAAAGTTCGAACGGAGTTCGCTGCGAGAATTTCGCTCCGACGAGTGGTGAAACGCAGAGATTTTCAGAAGTAACCGCTCGTCTCTTCGCATTGCCTCTCCCACCCTTTTTTCCCCGGAGTGTTTCGGCGAAATTTCTTTAACAAGAAGAGAGTTATTTTCGATGAAGAGCGCCGCGCGCGAACAAAGCATGACGCGACCGACCTATTTCTTCGCGACGGGATGGTTTCGGGGAATCGCGACGGGAAGATCGCGAAACCTCAGGATCTCAGCGAGATCGGAGCTTAATAACGATACTTTTGTTTTTATTATGAAACGCGTCGCGATTGCTTATCGATCCGCGTCAATTGAGAGCCGCGCTCATCATCGCAGTCGCGCTCGGTCGTACTTCAGCGAGAACGCAATCGCGCGCGGGCAACCTCGTGCGCAATTATTCTCAATGGCGATCTATATTCTCCGCGGCGGTCAATGCACACTTTTTCATCGCGACTTGCCAGTTCGCGGGAAAGCAAACCGCGAGCGCGCAAATGCCGCCCGCTGTGGTTCGTCGTCGATCGCGCGCGCGCGCGAGCGAGCGAGCGAGAGAGCGAGAGAGCGAGCGCGACGATCAACAGTGCGTGTCGCGGCACGCGTAAATCGACCTTTCCGGGTATAAAGGCCGTCCCATCGAACGCTAACTCAATTAACAGCCGAACGCAACGTCGAAACGTCTGCGAGGATTAAGCGTTCGGAAAAGTCGACTTTGTACACAAGACACGGTTCGACACGGTCAAGTCAATCGGCCGTGACACGTCTTAGATTCACGGGGGGAAGTTGTAAATCCAGGACCGTAGCCCTATTTTGTAGACCAATTAGCGCTGGATGCGATCACGTTTTCGATTCCGGCTTCTTCTATTTACACGGAATTATTGACGTGAGAATTTCCTTCGATGTAAACAGGCATCAAACGAGGAGCGATAATCGGTAACCGCAGTTAGCGGTAAGTGCGCGATAAGAGAGAATACGTTGAAAGAAATGACATAAACACGGCCATTAAATCACACGGGGAAAGTACCGATAGATGCGAGTAAAGTGAGTACATTTCGTCAAGAATTACGTGCCAGTTTGTTTCAACGACTCCTCCGTCGACCTCTTCGAGATCCTCTCTGCAGACATCTGCAGTTTCATCCGCCGCGATATCTAAGAACGAACGCTATCTAAGATCACACCGCTAATCGACGTCCCCGTTAATTGATGCTTCGCGTCAAACGTGAGCGCCGTCTGTGAATCCGACCTTTTCTTCGTCCATCATCAAGATGTTATTCAATGTTATCGCGACGCGTAGTCGCGTTGAAGCGCTAAATGCGCGTCGAGCAGGCGCGGCCTGTTCGATGGCGAACGCCGAGGACTCGATTTCGAGCGAGCGTGCCGCGAGCGTGTGCTCGCGCGACGGTAATTCCTGCAATAACCGAAAATAATAATACCGCAGACGGCAGACCGTAAATGACCGGAGTGATAGCGCAATAACGGCGCGATGCCAATTGACAGCGCGATGCTTCGATAACGCGGATATTTACGCACGAAGGAGGTCACGATGTGACCAGCCTTCATCGAGTCGCAGCAGCGTCGCGCGTCCGCGCGTTAATTCGACGCGGAGTCAACGTCGCTTCTCGATTAGTCCTGATGCAATTTCCCGAAGAAACAACTATCGACCAAGATGTCGCGTGTATACGCTCAGCGGCCGATCCAAGGATCGAGAATCGACGGAAAACGATCGATCCTGCCCTTCGTCGATCCGCGAACCGTTGCATCACAGAATAGCGCGAAAGGTTGACCTTTTCGCGAAATTCTGCTACCACCGAGACGGCAGCTTGAGCGATCCTTTCAGCAGCTTTCCCGAGTGATTTGCGCCGGAGTGATCTATTCGGCTAATCGAATTTTCCACTTGAGTGGGACGGGACGCAATCCCAAATATCGCAACGTGGATCGTCGAATTGAAGAGACGAGTTGCTTGAGCGAAAATTATACAGAGAGAGAGAGAGAGAGAGAGAGGTCTTTCGTACAACTTTCCAAAATTGCAAGAAGACAGCGAATTTTTCCTAACCTAACCTAACCATTCTTCGCGGGTCTGTTCGCTCGCTTCTGGCCGCGGATCCATTTCGCGTCGATTTCGCGAGCGCGGGCGGATCCACACGCGCGCATCCACGAATTACGCTTACCTGCGTGAGGAGGAACGTGTGAGGAAGAAAGGTGGGACGAAGGAGGCACCGGCGCTGATAGAAAATGATTGGAAAGTCTTCCTTCCTCTGTGACGCGAACGCGCGCAACGTACACCAGAGAGCGGACGTAGGTAGACAGCAGGCTGCCGCCTTCTACGAAGGCGATTGGCGTTTGTTATTGAAGTTATTCCATCGCCTGAGGCCACAGAACGAGAGGCGAGGCTGCGAGTAGCAGCAGCAGCACGGCCGCCTGTCCCTGGATGACAAACATCCACATTTCGCTCGAGCTGGAATTTTTATTAAAACCGCGCTCGATCGCCCGTCTCCACGTACGCGGTGTCCCGAGCGTATTCGCGCGGAATCGCGAGGAGACGACCGCCGCGACGGCTCGCGCCGCGCACCGTCCGGGTCCGGGTCCGGGTCCGGGGACCCGGGACCCGAGCGCGACGATGCTGGATCCGCGCGCGACGTTCGTCTTCTAGGCCGACGGCATATCCACAGCGGTGCTTTCCTCAGCTCTCTCTGTATCGTCTGTCTGTACTGTATTGTCTCGATAATCACGCGCTAATGGACGCTCGTAAATTTTCCACGACGGAATGCGTGTAGCGGCTTATGCCGGAAGATCGTATCATGACAAGTCTCACTAAGTAGACGACGACGGCGGCGAACCCGGCACCCGCACCCGCACCCGCACACAGTTTGCAGGGTGCACCAAAACATCGCAACGGATCCGACAATGGTATGCGACGTGACCAGTCCCTTCCCAATTCTGGCGCGGCTTAGTGCGAAAACTCAATCCTCGTCGGCATCAACTTTCCCTATCGCACCTGAAACTTTTCCTGACCTCGCAAGCTCGTACCCTTCGACACATAAACTCGAGTTTAACGACCGTCAGAATCCGTCAGATCCGATCCGTTAGAATTCGACGCGGCGAGAGTGCGGAGAACTTCCGCACATGTCTTCATTTTCACATATATCACGGGGGGACACAACAGGATTAACGAGTGGCTCGCGTTACCGATCGAAGACATCGCTCGCGCGCACTGCCATGAATCGAGAGATCCATGCCTCGAAGCGGCAAACGTCCTTCGAACGAAACGTCGTTACCGACGTTTGCCCGATTGAATCGCCACCGAAAGTCGTTATTGCGTTAGTGGATGATTATCCGCCGACGAGTTTCCCACCGTGGATTTAGAAAAGGAAAAGAGGAGGAAGAAGAACACAAATAAAGTTCAGCTGCTAAAGTGTAACTGCTTACACACAGATATGAAAGGGAAGAGCAGATAATTACCTGAAAGTCGTCGTAGGAGCGTTTCGTGGTGGTCGGTGCACCTTCATTTACGAATGACCTAGGACCCTCTCCAAATTAGAGTGGGGATCCTACCTTTAAAACTGACGACTACAGGTCGTCCCTCAAAATCCTTGTGAGTCTAGCGCGAGCAACTGTTCCATCAATTCTGTCATCTGGCAACGTTGGGAAAAGTGAATTACTAACTGCTGTAAGTTAATAAGAAAGCGATCGACTAGACAGAATATAGGGAAGTGCAGCTTATTCAGTGTGTGACACATGATAAATGATATCTGCAAAGTTTCCATTGCGTCTGAATATTCGGAAGTTTTGAAAAGCCAAAGCAGGATACATGTGTACGACGTGCATGGCATATAACCGACAATGTGTGTGAAGTGTACATATAGATATACGGAAACTCCAAAGGAATAAACTTTGTAAATCTCATGTTCATAAAGTGCAGGAGTTTATGTGAATATTTTCTGAATCGTTTATCGCTGTCTTCGGAATCTTCGGAATATTCTTCTATTCGACGTCAAAGACTCGAGACTATAAGATAAGGAGGTATTAAATTGTTCGGAATACGCTGCTTCTTTCTTTCTTTTTTTTCTCTCACTGTCTCTCTTCTCTTTCTCACGTTATTAGTAAATACTACATCTGTACCGATTTCAAATAATTTCAAAATACACCAAAACTAGCCTGCCTGGAGACTGGATAAAAAAAAAAACTAGATTGCCTGGAGACTAAAAATCGATTAATGACGCAAGTCAAACATCTCTGAAGAGCTTATTATATAACTCCGATATATTATATAAGATATTTGAGATTTCTCTGATACACGGTACTCCGTATTCCGAATATGACATCTAGAGTAACGTTTAAACGAAAATATAGATATGATATAAATTGTTGTTATGTATAACTCACGTTACAGACAATATTATTTTCCTAACGGAACACAAATATACGAGAGAATGTGGAGCTCGCAACCGACAGCAACGCTTGATATTCGATCGTGTCGAGTCTGTCGTGCCTTCTCGATCACCGTGTGTAACAGGTCGTTGCGATGGAATTCTCTTCCAATAATAATTCACCCGAGATATCGTAGGACGCGATTATGCACGATATAAATAGAAGCTTAATTGGCATGTTTGAAAGGTGCAATTATTGTACGAACGATCATTTTGCATTCGATTAATGTCGTCTTTCTCCTTGTCCTCCTCGGTATGTCGGCAAGTTTTTAATGCTCCCGGGCATGTAATACGCGCGTGTACGCACCTTACACCTACCTACTAACTCGTCTCGAAAGCGAAGAGCACGATCGCTCTTGGTCCGCTCGTGAAAATGTCTGAAGATGACAATCGCTTTCGTCGCGATAGATCTTTGTATTTTAGTCGTGATAATGAACACAGATAATGAACAAAATTCACATTCTCCAATTTTTCTGCATCAAGATAAAAGTAAAACAGCGTTTCAATTTTTCCTGGGAACAGGAAGATTCATATTTTTCGACAAATGTTCGCGCGTGAGAAATTCCTTCCGCTTCAGCGCGATCTCTTGAAAACTGGAGAATTCCATTCATCCACTTTTCTTCTTATTTTACTGTAAAATTTCTCTCTTTCGAGCGGTGGAATCAAATTCTCTTGCAAAGAATTCTCGCGAAGATTGCGAAGAGTCGCAATCTTCGCAAGAACGTGGCTTCATCCGGCCGTTCGCTTCCGGCAGTTACGACTTTAAACGAGGCACATTTTTAATTCTCGCCGCGGCGCGGCGGTCCGCCGCGAGTTCCGGAATTTCCGCAATTATTCCGTCAGGCAGGAAGCGAAATCACTTCCACGCGACAACGGCAACAAAGAGGCCCCCGAATTCGCGAAGGCTTAAACGAGTTTAAACGGTGACCTCGGTGTTATCCCTGGAAGAGAGGAGCAACATTACGCTGATTGCTCGGGTTATAGTCGTGTCGCGTTGCTAGAGGAGAGGAGACTGAAATTTCATTCTTTTAGCACGCGTTCCCCGCTTAATGACACCCTGACTCACGTACATGAATATTCTTAATAATCTTAATCGGGCCTCGTCCGCATAATCGCCGCCCTCCTCGCCTCCCGGTAACACACCATCCCGGCAGTGGCGCGAGCCGGGAGACATTATAATCGCACTTATAATTATAGAGTGTTTCGTGTCTGCGCGTAAACAATGATCGTGGCCGACGTGGTTGGCTTCTACATATGCGTGCCAAGGAAAAAAGAAGCGGAAAGATCATACGTGTTATTTCATTATCATCATATAGATTCACGTGGACGACGGTCGTGCGATTCTCGGTTTATAATACTGCCATGAGACAAAATTCTACACTCTTTGAGATTTATAACACACAGATAAAAAAGAGAAAGTCTCGTACGTACATATGCGTACGGAAAAACTAATTTTCAACGTTCCGTGGATATATCGGGAGGGTCTATCATGTGTTACGAGAGACACTTGTGACGGCAATAATACTTTTGCTGAATGGGCCAAGGGATAAGAAGAGTAAGTCGAGCCGATTTTGTTTCAGCAACAAGATGGGCTTTAGCGCGTTGATCAGCACCGTGACTATTGTCTGCATTATACTTATGATTACCGTGACAAAACGGGCAGAAGCGTGCAATGAGGCAGTCTGCGCAAGTGTCGTGAGCAAGTGCATGCTCACGCAAAGCTGCAAGTGCGACATGGACACCTGTACCTGTTGTAAGGAATGCTTCTCGTGCCTCAGCTATCTATACGACGAATGCTGTTCGTGCGTAGGTAAGAACTGCGTTCCTGTACGAGAGATAATCGAATAGAATCTAATCCGATATATCCAAAAACTTTATCAGATTTATATTATCAAGGCGTTCTTCAAGGCGTAAATACAATAGATGTCACCGAAAATCATGGAAACAAGAATGTAAGATACAAGAAGTCGGACTCTGATAGTCCGATAATTGCAAAAATCGAGATGAAATATAATTGAACTATATGTATCTCTGCCTACTTTTAGAGAGAGAGAGAGAGAGAGAGAGAGAGAGAGAGAGAGAGAACAGAGAGGCGATAGGAAATAAAAAATTGAGTAAAATCACCACGAGATTCAGATCGCTTTTAATTTAACGCGACACGCGACGTGAGCAAAATCGCTACGTACGTATCGGACTGATTTTCTCTCTCAATGATACGGCAGCGTGTATTTTCCGCGAAAAAGTAGGCAGGTCAATCCGGCTTGAACCGCCTACTCAATCGGTTTTCATCCTGCATTCCTCGATAAGGAAGGAAACGACGATAATATCGTTGCATCCTGTATATGATTGCTAACGCGTCGGATTGTGCGCGCAGATCTCTGCCCGAAGCCAAACGTCACCGAGAACCCGTTGAGCAAGAAGTCGCATGTGGAGGATTTCAACGAGCCGGTGCCAGCTCTCTTTCAGGCGCTCACCACCGAGGAGGATCCGCTCCAGCGATGGATCCCCTTTACTTTTCCCGTGGATTATGACCTGTCGCTGTTTCACTCGAAAGACAAGGATATGACTTATCATATGCGTGAGTATCGAGGGTCAGTGCAACGTCTACGTAGAAAATTACGCGCAAAGTATAAGCGCAAAAAGTTATTACATAAAATCAATTATTTCTTTATTTATTCAATGTCCAAGTCATCGTACATCGACATTTGTCCCGTCTCCCACGCATGATCGACCACGATGAGACCACGAAACAAATTAACGAGCATAACAAAATTATTCTATCTATGAGCGTTCGCGAGCTCGTCGAGAACGTCGTGAACGACACGTTGCTCGACACCGCAGAAAGGATCGGGGAGACACAATAACACGACATACTTTGAATGCCGCAGAGACCAACCTCGACGGAGAGTTGCACGCGCTGAAGCCGAACGTGATGACAGTCAACTGCACAGTCGCCTTCATGGCGCAATGCATCTCTTGGAACAAGTGCAGTGCGTCCTGCCAGAGCATGGGCGCCACCAGCTACAGGTGGTTCCACGACGGCTGTTGCGAGTGCATAGGTGACACATGCATCAACTATGGGATCAACGAATCGAGATGCTTAAATTGTCCCTTGAAAAAGGAGGAAGATGACGACCTGAAGGATCAGTACGACGATTACGGTCAGGTGGAGGACGATCTGGTTGATGACGAGGTCATCAACACTTAGTCATCATCAGACCGGCGTCTCCTGCTGCAACAAAGACCTCGCGAACAGTGTTTCGCGAGTGATTTTTAATCGCCGAATCCCGGCACACGATACCCGATGCCGATTGTACGTTACGGACGTGATGATGGTTGGATTGATATTAAAAGGACTAATATTTTTATTGTTTTTTGTTATTGTGTACGAAGATGCCTTTCGGAAGTTATCCTGAATTTTGTGCACTTGAGAATTTTATTCGTCGGATATCAGTCGACGCGACAGGGTGATTCTTTTAAGACTCACCGCGGTTGAGTTCACGCGCTCCAAACTTCTGCTTTCAGAGCTCGCAGTTGTCGCAGAGTTGCGATCTGTGCGACCGCTTACGAGCGATCTTGAACGGTCGCGCTCATCATTCAAAAGTGAGTTCATGTTGTCTTTTTTTTGTTATCTACGAGCGACGATCATAGTGGGACAAAGCAAATCTAATTTTTTAAGAGCTCGAGAATCTCAAACGTGGAAGTGTACAACTGCTAAAGAGAGATTTGCAATAAATTTTATCACTTAAGAGAGTTAACTTAAGTTTTAATATAACATTAAGATGCAACGAGGTTGCCGGATATAAGTGACATTCTTCGCGTTTCGTCGAGAAGCGATCCAAGTCTCCAAGCTCGGCTTGGCCTCCGTATGCAGTTACGCAATATGTAAATGTGCGTGTAACCTCTTGTCTTATCCGCTTTTTTTTTTTTTTTTTTTCTTTAAGAATATACTAGGTTATCGAGTTCTCTTTCGAGCTTAGGTTATCGAGAGTCTTGATTATCGCGCGTCCGTGCCATAAGTAAAATTGTACATATATGTCAAATCGCTCTCGATCAAACGTCGAAGTCGTCTTACACACGCGAGATCCCTTCGGGATTACCACGAGCAGGGGAGATAACAAGTGAATGAAGCTACGTGTATATTCTTGTAGATACATGTGTGTATACGCTCGCGATAATAAAGAAATCTTCGGAAATTTCTGAACGGCACTCTGCGTATCTACGACGATATCTACGATATCTCGCTCTCGGAGCAACGGAGAAATGTTTAACGATCGCGCGTGCAGGCGTTTCATTACCCGAACGGGACATGAGAGATTTAAGAGCAACGCGTTCGCAAGCGAATCTAACAAACGACAAAATTATAAGAAACATTTGATGACCAATTTTGAATGACAATCGTCAAATTATACGTAATTATGTAATGTATCATAGATCTGTGAATCGTATATGTGTATATATATATATATATATATATATATATATATATGAGATGACAGGGCGTACACAGGGCGTTCATTTTACGGACGTAAAACCGGAGTGTTTCATTTCGTAGTATTCGTTAGGTTGACACAGAGACCTACCTAATTCCAATATTACGATATGCGCTCTCTGTCTGTCGGCGAAATACATCTCGCCGACGAACCTTTCGTGTCGCGTGGTATTTCATTGGTTTATAGCAAAGCCGTAAATGTTACGAGCATAATATTGGGAGCACCCTGTATGGCGTCTTTTAAGTATATATATATGCAATATGTAATATTATATATATTATATATGATATTATATATATATATATAATATTATATACATTTTATATATATATATATATTTTATATATATATATATATTTTTTTTTTTCTTATCGTTAGTTGCACAGTCAATATGCACGTACTAAGCGCCGTCATACCGCGCTCACAAATATCAAACATGTACACGTCATGAATAAAATTGGTCAATTCACTATCAACGTGAATCAACGCGAGTCAACGAACTGCGTCATAACGACAAAACGACAAAACTCTTGGATCACCTCAATCGCAAAATATATCCAAACTTGATTTCCCCTTCGGTAACTTCTTTGCATAATATGTAGAATAGATAAAACATTTTAGATAAAAGTGTCATGCCTTTTTTATCACGCGCGCGCGCGCATGTATGCGATACACCTTCCTTTCTCAAGATTGCATAAAACGCGAGGCGAGTGGCAGACATTTAAGCGGGTGGATGTTCGTCTTGTATCTCGTTACTTTCCGGCAACTTGATGAAGGATAAATCACCGCCGCTCCACATTGAGTACAATTGCGACCTCGTACATTCCTAAAATCATCATCGACGTTTACCTTGAGATTAAGAGGAAGAACGACAACAACAATCAGAGAGGAGAAAGCGAAGGATGAACGACGTCTAACAACATCGAAACATGGTGCAATGTGATGAGACAGTGTGCGACGGGAGTATAAACGGATAAGCGAAAAGGAATTCGTACGCATTTGACCGTACGCATTTTAGAAATATATGGTCTTCCCATGTTTCTTCACGGTTTAATTTATATCTTCTCTATAAAAATATAAACGTTATATTTTTTTTCCGAAAACGAACTCAAAAGTGGAGAAAAATGGCAAATTCCTAGGACACATTGTTTGTACACACACTGTTTATTCCTCTATTTGCCATTTCTTTCTACGTTTTAATTCTTTTATCCACCGTAAGCCGATGTCTTAGGAAGCAGGAGGAAGAAGAAGAGGAAATAGCGACCTTAACGAACTTAGGGATCGCTAATATCATACTCTAACAGAAAACGTGCTCTAACTCTAAACTTATTTATTTACCCCGCCACCCGCGCTCTCCGAACCCGACCTGCTGTGCGCCGAGATGCAGGAATCGGTGGACGAGCTGCTCTTGCGAGACGGCAGTGTGTCCGTAGTACCTTCAAAGAGAGACAAGTCCTAAGACCATCGCACGAAAATCACACGAGCCTTTCCACGTCGATTGTTCGAACGACTCAGGCGAGCGACGAAATATTTCGAGAATCCACAATTACTACGCGACTCACCGGTTTCGGTCTCCCGATGATCGCAGTGCGAATGAATGCTGTCTTTACTGTCGCCATGACTGCCGCTGCCACCGCTCTGTTCTGCAGTATAACATTGCAGTACAACGAAATCATTTACAATCTCCTCGCGATCCTACCTGCCGAGAGTAACTTAACTTGTCTACGACAAACGACGATCGAACCTTACCCGAGTCCCTATGCTCGCCGCTGTGAACACTTTGATCGCTGTCGCGATGTCCGGATTGATCGGAATGGTCGCTGGAGTCCTGCGGCCAACACCTGGGCGAGCCTATTCTACGCGAGCCTGGCCAGATAGCGGAGTCGTAATTCGATTCAAAGTTGCAAGTCGTCAACGTGACGCCCGGGATATGTTGACTAGCGTAAGCGGAGAGTTGGTTGGACGGTCGAATTCCTGCGCAACGTACAACCGTCGACTCGTACACAAGAAACTAACAAAGCGAACACCTACTGGTTCACGATTTACATTTAACTCTATAAGCTTATGTTGAACATATATATATGTTATCATCATATATATATATATATATATATACAGGTTGCGTGAAAAGTTTGCGGAGCGAAACTGAAATAAAGAATACCTAATTCTACAAATTATTTTATTCTACAATATAGTCTCCATTAACTTCAATACACTTGGCCCGATGGCTCTCCAATAATTTTATTCCATCGCGGAAGTGTGTTTCTGGAAAGTCCGCGAAATATGCCTCTACGGCTGCTATAGCTTCTTCATTCGACAAAAAATGTTTTCCACGGAGAAATTGTTTTAGGTTTCGGAACAGATAGAAGTCGCTGGGTGCCAAATCTGGCGAATACGGTGGATGATCAAGCAATTTGTACTTCAATTCATTGAATTTAGACATTGACAAAATACTTTTGTGAGCAGGTGCGTTGTTTTGGCGAAAAATGATTTGTTTGTGCTGCAAACCAGGTCTTTTCTCACAAATTTTTGCGTCCAATTGATCCAAAAAGTTACAATAATATTCAGAGTTAATTGTTTTACCTTTTTCCAGATAGTCAATTAACAAAATCCCTTTAGCATCCCAAAAAACTGATGCCAAAACCTTTTTTGCCGATTTTTCATGCTTTGTTTGCTTTGCAGCTGAACATCCAGCTTCGGTCCATTGTAAACGTTCCTGTTTCAATTTAGGATCATGGTGATAAATCCAAGTCTCATCCATAGTTATAAAACGACGCACAAAATCGGTTTTATTCTTCTTAAAACGATCCAAATGACGCTGAGAAATTTGCTTTCGAGCGAGTTTTTGTTGAATTGTTAACGTATGCGGCACCACTTTTCCAAACACCTTTTTCATTTGTAATTCTTTATGCAAAATATGCCGTACCCGTTCATCTGAAATGCCTACGGTCACACTTGGATCTTCACAAACAATAACATGTATTGCTCAATATTTGCTCAATGATTTCTGGTGTTGATGCGCTTTTTGGACCTCCACTGCGTGGATCATTTTCAATGCTTGTACGACCACGTTGAAACTCAACTGCCTATTTACAAACCATTGTTTTCGAAGGAGCAGATTCCACTAACACATTTACCATCTCGGAATGAATTTCCATTGCCTTTAAACCTTTTTTAACAAAGAACTCAATCATTGCACGCTGTTCCAAATTTTCCATTGCAAACAAATATACTGACACGTCAACTTCAATTGGCTTGTAAACACCGAAAGAATTGACAGATGGAAATGAAACCTAACCTAGGTTCATGTGAAGAGTGATTCTATATAACCGACTACAATTTAAAATTCTACCGTTTACTTATAGATGCCGCTCCGCAAACTTTTCACGCAACCTGTATATATATATATATATTATATATATATATATATATTATATATATATTATATATATATATTATATATTATATTATATATTATATTATATATATATTATATATGTTATATATATATGATGTTCTACATATTTTCATAGGACGAGGCCAGACCTGCGCTTCTGCGTTCGATGATAAGAATACTAAATTAGCCACATCACATGTACACGCGATAAAACGAACGTCTTATAGTAGAGTCTCAAGTCAGTCGTCGAGTCGTAGACAACAGGTAATCTCGCAAAGTCAGATATAAGCGCAAGCCTGTCCTCTCGCAGATTATTCATTTCTTTGTAACTCTCAGCCCGTTAGCTTTATTACATAATTCATACTGTATTAAAGCTTATGTTTCTGTTAAGTAACCACTATGTGTTGCTGAGCTCCTCAACGTACTCACACTCCCACATCTCTGCGAGGCTCGAGTAAAATTCTTTTTGATTACAACCGCAACAGCTTATGTTCTCAATTTTGCAAAAATTGCAAGAAATCAAGAGAGGTTCATCCTGCGATAAATTCTGTGTTGTGAAATTGAGTGTTACTTTTCGATCGACCATTGTAAAATTGAAATTTCGCAAAAGAATCGGGAGCCGAGTTGCAAACTTCAAATCTCCTTCAATATGTGATACTTCACAAATTGCTTATAGAATATATTATTTTTGGGATAATCTTCTAGAAATAATTCACATCTTTGTGAAAAGTATCGGGCAATTCGGGGAATTCGCCAGAGAATTCTATTGACGTTTTGCTACCTGGCTTGCAAGAAAGCAGCTGAATGGCTTCCTGAAGACCGTCCTGACTAGCCATTGTGGACGTTTTCCACGCCGAGTCAGGCGTGGTCGACCTGCTGCGGTCCTGCTGGGGCACCTTTAATCGGGACCTCGCATCTTGACGCGGCCACTCTGTGACGTGCCTGCAGTCCCAGGGCATCGACCAACGTCTTACCGTGTTGTCGCAAGACTCGCCCGACATTTCCGCCGCCGCGGTTTCCGACCATCTCCTCTGAACCTTGCGGATACGAAACTGAATGTGACGCTTACTGCTAAGCAAACCGAGTAAACGGAGTAGCGCGAGTTCGCAAGCACAACAATTACCTGCAGAGGAAACAACGAGTATGGCAAAGGGGATCTCTGATAATTCTGCATGGACTGCTGTGTGGACGAGATAGACACGGGCGGTACCGGCGAGCTGTAAAGACGCTCGAAGCATTGCTGAAGAGCGGCGATATCGCAATCGCCACTGCCGCTCTGCGAGCATGAGCATTCCGCCATGCCACCTGCGCGAATTCGTAATTAGAACCGAAACATGGCTTCTCTTAATGTAATCAGCGACTGTCTAGATCCTATTTCAATCATAATCTTCTCCCAAGGAAACTACGCTGCCTCTAAAAGTGAATAGTCTCTAACTTCCTCAGAAACTAACGACTGATAAATGTGACGCTACATACTTTAATATTCATACTTTATCCCTTAAATTTAATGTTCATACTTTATTGAACCATGACCACCACCTACCACGACTTTAACGAATGAGAGAGATCGAAAGTGAATTCCATTTGCCGTATTAATATGAGCTTACCCAAGCATTCGCAGCAAGCAACGCAGAATTGATATTGCAAGTTTATGAATGTCAAGAGATTTTCTCTGAGAATGTCCTGAAAGTGCAAAGCAGCGATTATAGCAGCGTCTAAGTAAGTAAGTAAGTAAGTAAGTAAGTAAGTAAGTAAGTAAGTAAGTAAGTAAGTAAGAGCCAACCAAACCGAAGCAATTACTAACATGTTTGTCCCCGTCATTATCACGAGACTCGTGATCCCTCAGGGCAGTGATCACGTGATTCTTGACAGTATTGCTGGCCACATGCGTAGCCCTCGTCAATTCCTCCCAACCGGTCAAACACTGACCCGTCAAACGACACTGTGCCACCGTGTCGTGAACCGAGAGAAGCCCTTGCAGGGATTGGGCCAATTTAGTACCAGCTGTACATAGGCCATTAAGTGTCTGTAGTACGAGAGACGGTTTATTTTTCTTCGTGGCAACACGTGGCGAGTATTACCAGAGTCAATATATATACCAACCTGCAAGTACGTCAGCCAGTTACCGAGGCATTCGTTTATCTCTAACTGACCCTTCGAAACCTGACCGTCAATAAACTTCGGCTCCGTTCCACCCTCGGCCATATCTGCCGAATCCCCTTACACTGCCGAGAACGTACACCCGAAGATAGAACGCATCGTCGTCTCACGCATACATCGATACGTCAGCACTCAACGTTGAGAGGAGATACGACATCGACTCGCGTCGGGATTCATAGGTACGAGCTCGCGGCAAGTGGAATAACGCGGTGCGAGCTACTCCTGGAGGAGATACAGACGGGAGGACCTAGGCTGATAAGACAAGTGAACCTCGATCGACAATGGCTAATGGCTCAGTACTCACGTCCTCCCGCTTCGGTCTCTTCCATTTACATGAGGCATCTCGAGGAACGGCGAGTCGAGGAGAGGAGTTATTGAATGTCTCGCCAGGAGATCCTCGTGATCCTCGCATCGACGTCGAGGTCGCCGACATCGTTCCTTCGTGTATTCGCCATACGAGCACCTTCGAGATACTCGAGATACAGGAGCACTTGCGTGCGCGTCCACCCGCTTGCTATCATCGTTCTTGACGTTCAACCGGTCCACTTGGCGCTTCGGAGCATTCTGATGCTACGTGCCGTTTCATTCATACGCCTTTCATTGAAGTGGACCGTTTCGCTCGGAAAGTTCGGAATTGACGCTTAGCGCTGCTCCCCAAGTGAACTATACTCGTAGTACTGCGGGCTCCTGTCAGATGACGCCATTCTATTGTTTAACCATGAATGAAGGAGCAACGCGTTTTTACGCGCGAAATTACGTTGCCGATTGGCCGATGAGAATACTTCAATAATTGCGACGTTAATTTGCGTGATTCTCCTCTTTTATTCATTTCTTTTTGTCTTTAATTTGCTCTTTAATAAATTACTGTGTAGCAAGCGTAAAAAAATATATATTGAAAAATACGACTGATGTATGTATGTTTTCTCAGGTTTACTCCCGCTCAACTTGATAAACGAGAAAATGTAACGAATTCATTTTTCCGCCACGTGTACTCGCTACGCATAATTATACTGGCACGATCTATTCCTTTTTTACGGAAGAAAATTGAAAGCGACTTCTAATTCTTATAACATGCATCAAGTGAAATGAGAGATGAGAAGACTCAGAGAGATCTAGAAGCCAACAATTCAATGTAGTCGCTGTCGATTCGATGATATACGAGGGTAGTCCCACAAATACCTGACCTAACAAAGAAAACACAAAAAATTTGGGAGAAAATATCTTTATTTCTCTACATAGTCTCCTTTTAGCTCAATACACTTTTCCCAGCGATGTTCAATAGCTTCGACGATATCCTGTTTATAGTGGGAATCGTCGAGCTCCTCAAAACAGCCATCAAGCCACCTTGGTGTCCATTGTTTTTTTGACTGTTCCTTCGTCTCAGGTGTGAAGTGATGGACCCATGTTTCATCCATGGTTATGAATCGACGCAAAAACTCGGCTTTGTTGCTGCGAAACTTCGCCAAACACTCGATTGTCGAAACATCCTCACGACGCTATTTTTGTTCCAATCGCGGCACCCATCTTGCGCACAGCTTTCTCATGTCCAAATTTTCAGTCAATATGCGATGTATGCAGCACTTTTTGAAATGCCTACCATGTCTGCTAACTCGCGCACTTTCAGTCGACGGTCATCCAATACCACTTTGTGGATTTTCTTCACCATTTCTGGCGTGGTCGCCTCATTTGGTCGACCAGTGCCACCCAATATTTTACCGTTGTAAACGAAGGAGAATAAACGTAACGATGACCAATTTTTTCCATGTTTACAAATTCACTGAGAGCGTTCACTATTGATGGCTGCCAATAAACAAATACTAAACAACGTAGCGTCGTCAAACTTCAAACTTAAGCTTTAATAAGGTTGGTACTTTCTACCATAGTCATTCTTTTCAACCGCTATCTATACGTCAGGTCAGGTACTTTCTGGGACTACCCTCGTAAGAACTGCATTTTGCAGGATTAATGCAATTTCATTCGCATAACTATATCGCACATTATATCGTGTCGGCGCGAAGATTCGATATAATGCATTCAGTTGACGTTGTGATTATAAGGAAACATGGGTATAATTAGGAGCGGCTTATGGGTGAATACCCGAAGATCTCGCGGAAGGAAAGTGGACGCGGTTTCCCCGACTCGTTAATTCATTTTACGTGTTTCACTGTACCTTCAACGACAATGTACCTAATTACCTAGTCTTGAAAAAGTGCGCGCTTCCGTCGTTCCCTCGACATTAACATCGGCTAGAAACGTCGCAAGAGTCTTCCTAGAATCCTAATGTCCTGTTCAGACCGGTAAATCTTTCCTTATCGTAATTATTTCGAGCTCACTCCGAAATACTTGGACCGCATCAAAAGCAGAATCAGATTCATCTTCTCTAAAAAATTCTCGTCTCTTTCGTGACTCGAATCTTCTAAACAGGTGGGACTCTACGACTTAAGCATTGCTGACCCCGCTTGAGGGTCTCCCGGGTTAACAACCTATCTCAGAACACCATCGTATCCTTGAATTATGCCCGTCTCGTTCTGAAAGCGCGACATATCCACGAGTACCTGCGTACCTGTGTTTCTCGAGCGAGCGCGTGGACGAGGTGAGCCTCGCTGGAGGTGAAAGGGGCCCGAGCTGACGTCGGTAGGTAGATGATTGAAAAAAAAAAAAAAACGGCGGACGCGAGAGAGGGAGGTGGTTTGTCGAGGAGAAGGAGGAGGAGGAGGAGGAGGGGTGGAGGAAGGAGAAGGCGGAGGACCGAAGAGGGAGACAACGGCAGCGGAGTGAAAATGCGATCGCGCGGAATATCACGGTGGCGGAGTTACTCGCGGAGCAGGGAGGGAAGGGAAGAGAGGGCTAGAGAGCCCAGCTGGCGCGGGCCCGAAGGCCCCGAGAAGGGGAAGTCTTAACGGTAAAGTCGCGGGTAACCTTATAGGCGACTTCACGACGCGAGTCCGTCGTCACTGACCACGACCGGCCGTTTTTATTTCTCTTCTTTTTTCCCTCACTCAGAGTGCGGCTGACATGGGTATACCCGAGATTGACTCTAAACGGAGGATTCGGTGGGCACACACCGAGGGACGTAGGTAGGAGCGAGTATTATACCCTTCTCGGATCGAGCACCTTGAACCTTGGTGGTGACTCATTCTTTTTTGACCCTTGAGCGCCGTGATTTAATGTCCCGAGATCTCGGCGGCCTCATGTAGGGTCACTCGTGAAACTTGCGTGCATCCATAGCATAGTTGTATAGTTGCTTCCGCTTCCTGCCGGTCGGGATAAGTTACGCGGTGGCCCGCGCAAATTAACGTTGTCGCGAGTCGCATGTTCGGCTGTATCGCTGCCTTAACCCTGGAATTAGTGCTCCAGTTCGAAAACAAGCGAGTTTCGGAATGTGCTTTGATCACGCGACTATCCAAATTTATATTAAAAGGCGAGACTAGCGTAGTTTCTCGAAACTTTGAGAGACGTGCAATGCAACGTGACTCTTATCAGGTAACTTATAAATAACTTCAGCTTCTCTTCTCAAGAGGGAAAAAAAGAGAGATTTAAAAATATCGTCCAGATATTTTATGAAGTTCTTATTTTTATACGTAGTCTGTAGAAAGCTATATAGATGCAATTGTACTATTAACAAGCGGTTGGGTATTATTCACGGTGGAACCGGTCCTCTTTAACGTAAGCAGGAGTTAAAAGGGGGTCGATCGGTCATAGACGGCGATTTTTCGATCTAGTCCGGTTTCGGACTAGATCGAAGCTAGTCTAGCGCGCAATAGTGTTTCTAGATTATCGAAGGATAATTGGAGCATGGCTAGGATCTAGCGTCGAATCGTCGAGGAGAATTTCGAAAATTTAGGAAACACACTCTACACCGGTTCCTGCGGTGAGATTACATGAGCTAGTATGATGTTCATAATTCCAATTGTGAAATTTCAATTAAGGAAAATCTACTTCTCGAACTATTCGCGCGAAAAGTAAATTATACATATAATATTCGCATTACGTATGTGTATACATACACGAAATATGCCCATAGGGAATATTTCTATAGTTTTTAAAGTGAATATTTTCTTCACGATATATATTCGAACCTAAGATACGATATTAAAGCTGTTCAATATCAAGAAGTAACGTGAATGTACAAACATTCACGTAAAAAAACGTGATTAAACTTCACGTAAAAATGGCAATGTCGGGAGGACTGCGTCCTCGCGATGAGGCGAGTCAGGAAATTACGAAGCATTAGCGGGATATCCATCGATGCAACATTCTCGTTATCGGAACTTCACTATGCAATTATCTACGACGATGATCCTTAATCGTCCGATCTATTCTATTTCTGTCAAATCATCACCGCGATAAAATTGCCATTCTAATTTCTTCTATGATAATTCTACAATGTATGATCTCTCAATCCTGAACCTGCTTGTTAGTCAATAAAATGATAATGATTCATTCTAACAACATGAGGAAACGGTCTTTCTATAGAAATATTATTATTTCAAGGCAATAATACATACTATTACCAACTAACAATGATGACATCGTTATCGAGCAAAATCTGCAATATATTTCAACTAAGATTTCTGCAAGTTTCTTTCGATCTCAGCAGCTACGTGTCAGTTACAACGATGTATTAGGTGTACAAATAAATAATTTAACAAATTTTTCAGCTAAAAATTCAAGGTTTATTGTAAAAGAAAGTAAAACAAATTTGCCAATCAAAATATTCGCCGTTGTTTTCTATAACTTTAAGTAGCTTTCAGGCAGCTGATGAATTCCCTGTCGGAAAAATGTTTTGTGCTTTGGACACGATAAAGTCGTCAAGCCATTTTCGAATCTGATCCACTGGTTGGTGGGTGCGTATCGAACAAGGCATGTTGCATCGACTGGAACAAGTGGTTCCATCAGTATAGAAGCGATGTCTGGTAAATACACCGGGTGCTGCAAGACGTCCCAGCCAAAACTCATTATGACGTCTTTTGTCACGGGAGCAATGTGTGGCCTAGCGTTGTGTCCTGCGAAACCCATTTTCCTTCTTTCTGAATTTTCCCCATCTCGTGCAGGCGTTTGGAAACAGTTTGTTGTGGTCCTCCTAACTCTATCTGCAAGCTCTTTTTGCGTTTGTGCTGAATTTTCAGCAAGCAGTTGCTCCAAATCATTGTTGCCGCACTTCCGAGGGCCTCCAGGACATTCTTCGTCACTCAGACTGAAATCGCCGCTTTTAAACCGTCTAAATCAAAATGCACACATATCGTACGATACAACACCTTTGTCGAGAAAAGAACAAATCGATTCGCGTGCTCTTGCAGCATTTTTTCCTTGTTGGAATTCGTAAAGAATACAGTGTCGGATATACCAATCTTATCTGTTGCCATGTTTCACTGTACTGAACTGAATAATTCTTGAGGTTGTGTTGAGCCGATGCTCGCGTCATACTAAATATAACTTTTCACAGCTATATGTCGACACTACATAACCGCAAAAGAGTGGGAAAATTTGATTATTTTAAACTTAATTTCTTAGCCGCTTAAAAAAATTTAGATTACTTATTTGTACACCTGATATCTTGCCATTAAGGATAACATTGGTGAAAAATTGTTCTCGATGGAGGAGTTCCTCCATCGAGTTCCTCCACTGACATTTAACGACGGCAGGGCCGAAACGATTAAAGTCTGCGCAAATACACGGACTCGATGGACTCGCGCTAATGCTAATACGTGCGCTACGCGAAAACGTAGCTGAACGTCGCTGTTCACGCGACTCGGCCGGTCGGTTCAGCTTGGCGCGGGACTTTCATCGCGCCGAGAGAGCAAAGGGGGCCTCAGGCCCGGGGCACTCGACGGTCGACCGGTGAAGGGAACGGATCGTCGGTCTCTGGTCGTTGCTCGTTGCTCGAGCGAACAGCGGCTAAAATGTCGTCGAGTTAGTGATTAAAGTCGTGAATTTCCCCGTTACGGTTCACGTAGTTCGCCGATCTCGTTATTAACCCTGCAACATTTCACCCCGATCGAGCCTGGACGACGGTCCACCGGATGACCCGAGGATGAATCGAGTAGGATGCGCCATGGAGGCTTCTGAGGAGATGAGACAATGAGACTTGAACAGCGTCACGAATAATCCGAGAAGCCGGAGAAACGCTAATCGCGGTCGAAAGACGTCCGATTGACGCTTGGATGAAGTGTGGAAGCGTCGAAGGACTGGAGGAATTATTTGGGATTATTGGGAAGTTGAGATAGTGCAAAAAGATTGGTGAAGAATCCGCGAGAGGATCAGCGTCTCAAAGGCACAAAAGGACCAGCGAAGGAGGACTTCCGGAGAATTCTCAGGAGCGTCATCAGAAGGTGGGACATCGCGCTGTCGCGTTATCGCCGAGTGCTTCCGCGTGGACGCCGGGCGTTTCGACACCGTTTTCATCGGCGAGAAAAGAAACGCACACATCTGCCGTGAAAGTTTCCCCGAGTGGTGCGCGAGTGGTGCACGGCTGAGCCCGTTAGCAGCAGGGCCCCGCGGATGTTCGCGTACCGAGCCGCCGTTGGATCGTCGATGTGATCGCGCGCCGTCTCTCGCCGATCCGTGGAGAATGATCTTGGTGTACGGGATTATCCTGCCCCTCGTGGGAAGCATCGTGGCCCAAGGCACGTATCTCTCGATCCACAGTAGCTAATTTCGAAAGTGGCGTAAGTCCGTGGGAGATTAGAGGCGAATTTGAGACTTTGGAAGAGGATCGAGAAGACGCAACCAGACTGGCATTTAAAATTCGCCGACGTTGCGACATGTACTTTTAAAGAAGAACGCTCTGATCGTGCAAAAGAATTCGCCGCGAGATATTCCTTCGTGACTCCAACGATATTTTAGATTATTTAAATATTCGGGCGATCGAGTCTCGCGTTAAATTTTTATTAAGTTGAAAGTCCGAGTAAGAGCGTTAGCTCTTGTTGGCTGAGAAATAATCGAATCTTGTTGTTGCCTGATCACGCACGTGAAATATAATTCGTTGAAATTATCCAGCTTATCCGTCTTATCGTTTACCGGATGTCGTTTAAAATTTTATCGTTTTATTACGCCACTTTCGAATCGGCAAATTATGTTTTCTCTCTTTCTCTCTTTCGCCGGCGCACCGTCGCTACGCACTTCGGCAGGTTGTTGCACAATACAGATATATATCGAGATGTGTTTCCGCGCGAGGTGAATCCTTTGCGTTCCCGCGAGAAAAAAGGACGCGTCTCACAAAGAGCCTTTTTCACGCTGAAAGCCTTCTATCGTTTGCGAGATAGATCTCGCAAAATGCAAAGTAGATGCACGTACGCGTGTATCCTCTCCGCGTGTGTCTCTCTGTGCCATGCCCATGTCCACGAGAGCATTCCTCGAGAATCCATGACTCTCGAGGGTAAAACTCTCTCGTAGATTCAAACAAACTACGTAGTTTCGTAGTTCCGAGCAGCATCATCAGGGTCAAAGGGAGCCGCGGCTCTAGATATCTATTTAAAAGTCTTCTTCGTCGACAGCAATTCCAAATATAAAAGGGAAAGAAAAGTCCCAGATGAGTGCAGAGTTGAGAATAATAATGAGCGAGTAAGCGAGAAAGAGAGAAAGAGAGAGAGAGAGAGAGAGAGAGAGAGAGAGAGAGAGAGAGAGAGCGCGCATTATCCTCCGCGAGCAACTCGCGGTAATAAAACTGAGAGCGACTGTCAACGAATGCACGCTCGCTCTGCCTACCCAAGAGCCGTAGGAACGGGAAAAGGATGGGTCAAAGGAGAGTCCTTCCTTCGGCGAGATCATTCGCATTTCGCGTTTCGCGTTTCGCGTTTCGCGTTTCGCGTTTCGCGTCCCTGGTGAGTAAGGAAAGGAGAGTAAGCGAGCAAAACAGGTACCGCCCACACTCTCTTGGCTCTCGTCCTCGCTGGTTTTCTGGTGTCTCGAGGTCACCCGGTATATCCGCGGATAAAGAGCCCGCTGGCTCGTGCCATTTCGCGATCTCCCCGCTCGCGCGATAGCTAAGTTCGAAACTCGCTTCCCCATGCGCTTTTCCTCTTTCTGTTTTGACATACCGCGGGTGCTCCCTCGCGAGAATAACGAGAATACTCGGCCGTTAAATGCCAACGAGTAAAAGTATTATATTGTCGAGATACGTTATCCCGTTCTACTAGATACGGCGCTTCGTATTTCGTTGCCGTCTAATAGTAGCGTTAATTCCACGCAATATGATCCTTTTTTCTCTTCTCTCTCTCTCTCTCTCTCGCTCTCGCTCTCGCTCTCGCTCTGTCTCTCTAGCTCCATCTCCTCACAGCAGCCACAAATGCCACGGATTGAAAGCGCGAACGCGCTCTCTATCTCGCTCTATTTGAACTTACACATTTCGTTGTGACGCAAGTGAAGTGCGCCCGCGTCAATTCGCGCGTGTGAGGTTGTGCAAAAACACGTGTGCCGAGAAATGACTTCGCGATCATTGATTAACCTGCACGATAAAATATAATTAGCTAAATAAATCCAATGGGAATTTAACGAATAGCTAGTACACTCTGAAAATTCTACTTGTCATTCGCCGTTAAATTCACTATTCTCCAAATTTTAGGGCAACTACACAAAAATTGTGAAATATATTAGTAAGCAAAATTCTACTCAGACGTCAAGTCAAGTCTAATCAAATTTGTGTAAAAACTACATATTGAGTGAAATTTCACTGCGTTGATCAAGTGCCACTGCTGAAAGTTCGTTCCAATGGATGTGACCTATATACGCGAGTGCAATTCGAACCTGCCGGAAGGTAAAAGGGTATTCGGGCCGTACGTCGCTGGACACACCGGAAGTAGGGGAGGCTCACCTGTCGCAATCGAAACGTGAGCCGGTAGCGCGGTCTGACCTCCTTTTTAGACCTTCTTCTATTTTCGCCATAAAAAATAAACGGAATTAAACTGGACCAGCGCCGCGAGAAACGGGATATGTAGATGATGCGTTCTATCGGGGCGAACCGCTTTTACATTTCCACGACCGTTATCCTTGAAACGCCGGCTTATCCAACGACGTCTATTCGGTTAAGTAGATCGTATCGATTGCACTCCGCGATCTGCTGCTGTCAACCAGATTGATTTCGTCCTTCGCGAGCCCGTACATTCCCGCATATTTCTTCCGCGACGCATATGTAACATCGGTAATTCCATCGGGAAAATGCAATCTCTTTGCATAAGATTATAGGTTTGTCGGAGTCAAGTCATGTCGCGAAGTATTTGAAAGTACGTGCGTAGGGTGCTCAGTAATCAACACGTCCGGTGTTAACGACGGTATTCTTCGTTAAGATCCAAAGTACGTACTTTCTTCGCGAGAACGTTCTTCAACAAGGGTACGAGATTTTCAACGCGACGGGGAAGACACACGAGTGAAAATAATATTTAAAACTCGATTTTCCCGACTCAAGTGAGATCCATGACTAATCTCTGCTCGAAAGTTCAACGGTTGCTTGAACTTTCCGTTATATCGAGCAGAATGGAAGCGTAGAGGATTGACGCAGGCCTTTGACACATTCTTGGATCGGCAACTCTCCAGGAATAATCGAGTTGTAACGATAGTAGGTACCTGTTCGAGCTTCCTGGCCGAAACGAAATTTGCGGAATATATATACGAAGAACTCGTAGTTGTAATAAACAAGGAAACATGCTATTTGAATGTACAGAAAAAATACAGCGTAATGTAATAAGCGAGAAATTTCAAGCAAAATGCGATTGCAGCAATAATATAATCGTTGTAATTACCACGACGCAGGTAAGACCACTGAAAAATCGCAACTACCTATCTCCGCGAGACAAACTCGGCAAATTTACTGTTAAACCGACGGCCTCGGTTTTCTAAAGCGATGATGAGTGAATTTCGACGACAATATGTGTGAAATCGCTTGTCTTGCTTGTAGCAGCAATATTCTTAATAGAACACTCATAGAAATTGGTCTCGTGTGGCCGCGACCGCAAACACGCATGCACGCATACACACACACACACACACACACACATACACACCTAAGCGAGAAAAGTGCTACAATGTGAAAGTGCTCGCAACTACTTCAAAATTCCGATAGCGATTCCGCCACGACTTTCTTCCGAACGTCGCAGAGTTTTCGGCCGGAACGCAACCCGAAACTATAATATCATTTTTCTTCCCTCGGGATGTTTGAAAAAAATTCTCACTGTTAAAATGGGACCGAAACAGCTAGTCATCTGCGGCTAGACTTCTTTCTATTTTAATCCGATGCTTTTAGCCGCAAATTATCGGAAATTGGATAACAAACTTCACTCGAGAAAAAATGCATCTCCGATTGACTAAAGAGCCCGAAGGCACGATGGTGGTGATTCTAGGACACTACCTCATTAACTGCACACATACGCGCGCCTGTGTGTACGTGTACGTGCAATTTGCAATTCCCATTTTTTAACGTCGGAATTAAAAGCCGGTTATCCGCACAATTTCCCATAATGATACTTTAATCGTTGATATTGTAACAATATATAAAGTTCCACGCATACCGAACAAAGCAACTTCTCGAAGGACGAAGTAATCTGAGTTTACGATTCGCAGAAGTATGTTAACTTCGTTTCCACCTGCGGCTCGGCATGCGCCGAGGCTCGCCGAGATCTCGCTTTTGCAATGCTCGCGACTTCTCACATCCTTCCTCGTTTTTCACTTTTACACCCCGAAGTGTTGGTTTGCGCGCCAAGTGTCGAACGAGATACGAGTCGAGTTCGCACGCTGCCGAGCGCGATCCGATCCGATCCGATGGCGTTGCGCGGGTGGCGGGTCAGTGTGTTCGCCCTCGTAATGATCGCGCGATGGAAGGTAAAAAGTCCTCAGGGGAAGGGAGAGAGAGGGAGATAGGGAGAGAGACCGCGAGAGAGACCCTCCCGTCGGGAAAGAGGAAGCGGACCGCGAGCGCGATCGACGCTGGGACGATCGTAACATTTAGCCATCAGGGTTAAGTCGAACGGGAGAATGCGAAGCGTGCAACTATAGCACAGTCGAACGCACACACTAGGGCGGGGTTCTTCGGATGCAATACGGATGTAGGAGCAACGACAGAGAGAGAGAGAGAGAGAGAGAGAGAGGGGGGAGGACAAGAGTAAATTGCGAAAATTGCCGAGGAAATTTCCAATTTCTACGTTCAATCGCCAGAATTGTTATCCGCTTATTCCCTACCTCGAGAAGTAGAATTTCTATCGACATTTTAGCGACATTTCTATCGCAAGAACTAAATAAGACTATGAAAGATTTCCCCGCCGGGGAAAAGAACAAAAGTATTTCGCGAATACGTGTAGGATGTTGTGGGAGATTCTAGATACGAGTATATTTACAAGATCGCGAGATGCTCCCTTTAGATGCTCCGCGTTAATCTTCAATGGACGGAGCGACGTCTAATGACGTTGTATCTTCCGACCTTGGGATTGATATTCTTTACGAGAGATTTATTTTCACCTGACTGAAATGCTCGACTCGGTGCTTCGTAATTGAACGAAATCACGGGCTCTCGCGCGGTTGCGCCAATGAAATTTCTAATTTATACGCTTAGTCACAAATCTCTACACACACACACGTGAGGAAAATATCAGTTGTTAAAGGATGCATGTTGCATCCTTTAACCGGTAAAGCCGGTAAAGAGAATTGAGGCGCTCTATTCACGCGTCCATCCACTGATCGACATATGTTTGTACGTTTGATGACTAAGCGTACAAACGATATTGTACAATCCGTGAATTGCGTTATATAACCGTGAATTCCGAAAACCTACTGTTGCACGCCGCATCCCGTTTCCGCAAACCTGCGTCAATTGCGAAAAGGAGGAAAAGAAGAAAAAACAGCGGAGCAAAACTTGCGCGTAGCCGCTTTCACGCCGTTCTCGTCGCGACGCAACGTCCTTGGAGGTCACCGAAGCAGCGAGGATGCGAGCGATGGCACCCCTCGACCGGCCTCGAAAGCGGCTCACGGTGTGTGCAGTTTTGACGGGTCGCGTCGCGCACGTACATAGTAATAATACACAGCCGCAACTATGACGTGTTTCATAACATTTCACGGCAGGTTAGGTGTAGAAAGATGGCGCAACAAGACGCGCGGCCATACCGAGCCCGATATTATACCTCGCGTTTCGCCGCGTACAATGGATTAGGAAACCCGATATAAAGCGAGCTCTCGTCGAATCTCCCGGCGATAATCCACGGCAACAGGTAAATGCCGGAAACGTCGTGGCGGGCTCGGAAGAAAACAATGTCCCGTTAAACGACGGAATAGTAGACTAGAACGCTACAAAATGTCCCGCCCTCAATCTCGTTACGCTTGAGGGACAATTTTTTTTAATCTTTTTCCTCATAAAAATGTCAACAAAACGTGTCGAATCTGTCATCGAGATACAATGTTGTAAAAATGGGACATCCTGCATGTCTCAACGACATCGAGGAAATCAACGAAGATTTCTACTAGAAACTATGCCTTTAGACGGACACGTATCTAACACGGTATAACGCGAATTAGAAAATAAATTAAAATTTCGGCGGAGAAGAGAGAACGAGAGAGAGAGAGAGAGAGAGAGAGAGAAAATGGAGATTAATTAATCCGCTCCGATAAATTCTACATATATTTTGTATATCTGGTCTGCTATGAAGTTCCTCGCTTTTATTTTCGCGGATGCTTCCATGATTTCAGTATTCCGAAAGTATACTTCCAGTCGGATAAAATTGGTAAAGTTTAATTTTTCCTCCTTCCGAGTAATGTTCGTACGATTTACGCAAAATGGGAAAGACGCTGCTGAACCTCTCGAATAAGAGTCGAATAAAATATGAGTTATGAGTAATCGTTATAATTACAGGCATTGTCGTACGATCGCGAACGTCGGTCTGTTGTCGAAAGTACGAGCGAGTAAAACTGTCAACCGGTTTCTCTCGGCGCGGCAGTAAAGTTCGCTCTCGGTAGCGGCGTCGCTTTTACGCAAACCAGCCGACACGTAATACCCGTCTGATTACGCCAATCAAAAATCGCAGGGTAACGTGAAGAAAAAAAAAAAGTGTCGCGTGTCTGATCGGATCGGCGAGCAGTGAGTTGTCTTCCGCGGGCGACTTCCGCGGGCATAACTTTGATCGGATCGTTGCAGTGTGCTATTGTTCCCAGCCCCGAAAGCTCTTATTGTCGCAAGACATGCGGCTGGCAACGCGTGTCGCAAGTTCGACAAATTGGTGGGAAAGTAACGGAAAAATGCAAAGTTGGCGGAGACCGAGAAGGAGGAGAAAATGACGTAATAATGCAAAGAAAAGCGAACGTTCTCTCTTATATGTAAGCTGAATCGAAAGCGACAGATCGAGTTTCTCACGATACTGAATGAAACGTTTAATTGCCCTAAAATTGCCTTAATCGAACGCTCGTTTCTCGAAGAATCGACGAAGCCGGACACTTAACCGCTGAACTCTGCTATTTGCGTGCGACAAAATAAAATTAGCCGCGAAATTAATTTCCGCATGCTTACATACCATATATATGTATTATCAGGTGCTTGCTAGACACACTTTCCATACTCCACCGCGCATTCTCTCCTCTGTTCTCGCTGTCAAGCGTATGCACAAATTCGTCTCTCATTTTCGATGCAGAAAGTGTAACAAAGTGCAGCCACGAAAATAGGCTCATTACCTTGATGCTCACCGAACGCTAAACAGCAAATTACTCATCCGTCGGAAAAGGCAGAGGTAGCACCGGTGTTATTTAAATTATGCCACGGAACGACGAGAGAAGAGAAGAGAAGAGACCGTGAGTCAAAGTAGCTCGAGCCGATCGTGGTAAAATATCGGCTGGTCGTTAGGTAATCTACTTTGACGCGCGGGAGAGATCCCCGGGTAATAATAATACGCGCCTTCGCAAAGCCTCCTTCCGGTTGTAACAGTATGCACAACACATGCACCCTACACATACGCACACGCACATCCACCCGGTCGATCGACCTCTCCCTCTTGCCATAGATCGCAGACACGCCTACTTTCTAACTTCCTTCGACAACGTTCGAATACCGCGCGCCGCGCACCGCTTTGCTACGCTTTGCTACAGATCCGCGCTGGTAGACGCGGTGGTCGATTGTTGTATCCATGTTCTTACTCAACGCTACATACATAACGTGCTGCATGCACGGTGCAGGAGAGATATTACAAAAGCTCTCTTCGCAGTTCGTTCGAACTCTCATACCCTAACTGCAATCGGGAAGTCGAGTCGCGACGTGCGTGACACGACGCATCGACGACAAGCGCGACGACAAATCGCGTGTTTTAATGAAACTTTAATTGAAATCGCGACGAGAAGACGGGGAGCGGAGTGAGCCGCGCCCCGGAGGGTGCGCTGAAAAAGCGCACGAGTCCGGGAGAAAATTGCTTTCGGATCACGATCCGGAATTCAAATTCTTTCGCTTTTAAATCCCCGGCGGTATTCGGTGCGCGAATGTAACGCGTATGAGGGACACGTAACGGAGTTTCGGGTGACATAGTGTCAATGTTAAGAGCACGATAAAACGGCCGATCGACGGCGACGTGGTATGCCTCGAGTCGCGCCGGCAATGCCGGAGAATGTCAAACGCTCGCAACGACGTTACGCAATACGGAATTGAACGATACAGTACGGTAAAGTAAGTGGATAAAATACAAATGAACAAATGTCCGTGTGCGCGATGCACGCAATGTCAGCTGCTTGCGACCGTGTATGAACGAATTTATGAATTTTAAGCAGCCGTCATCCTCTCTCGCTAGCATGCGTTTACCACACGTTCGCAAAAAGATCGCGTTGCGTACGGTTTGCGTTTCCGGCATATTCCGTGAACGACAGGGCGACGCAGCCGATGACGCGTCGATGATCGTCAACGATATGCGCGAGAAGAACTGTACCGTGACACACACGCTCTCCGACAGCGGTAATCCCGATCCGCCGTGGGTATACGAGCGTGTACCGTTATTTCGGCTCGGAGGTTTTGTAACCGAGTGACCCAGACCCGGGGAGAACGCGCGCGCGCGCGCGCGCGCCGAGGACTCGCCGCGTCGCCGGTGCATCCCGTGTATCAGTATTACGTAGAAACCGTCGACCGGTTTTTCACGCGGCTTTTCTTGCCCGCCATCGATCGCCGAGGATTCCTCACGAAACTGGTTCCTAATTACCGCTGCTGCTGCTGCTGCTGCTGCTGCTGCTGCTGCTGCTACCGCTGCTACTTCAGCGGTCGCAGGCTAGTTTGCGAATCGACGATTAACGATAAATGCGCCTGCACAAGTCTTGCCAAGTCATCTCTTTGCGCAATTTTAATTGAGTAATTCATCATTTCGCGATTGAGATTCCAGAAATCCCTGCAAAGCCGCAGATCTCGTTTGACATGTGATATTTTTACTTACGAGTATCAGAAATTGCGTGGAAATTTTTAATTTTTAATTTACTCGGTGAAAGTATTTTGCTATTGATTTTGCTATCTTGCGATATGTTTTTAAATCAATATCGTTTTATACTCTTATATCAACGAAATTTCTTTACGCGTATATGTCCACCCCCCCCCCCTCCCTATTAATGTAAAAAGCAATATTTCAAAAAAACGACCTTCAATGCCAATGGACACAATACAACACAGCGAGGGGTTCATTGCTTCGTGAAAATTAACGACGCATTCTTCACTCCTAAAACCGTTACCTCAAAGTGAGAGTCGCGCGGTCAATGTCAATGTGAGTTGCTGTTGCATTAATGCATTAAGGAATACTAGGTACTATGAAAAGACGTATTCTTAATTAGCTTATTTAAGGATTAAAAGAGTAATCTGCTGATGCATATGGAGATTTTGTGAGATGCCACATCACACAAGAGATGTGGGAAATAAAGTCGCATAGCTCGACTTAAAAGGTGGCATACAATCGAAATGAAACTTACACGAACGCTAATCGTTTGTGAAACGCAGCCTCGCGTGTGTACGCTCGAACACGGTCGATCACGGCGCGATATAATGGGGAAAGTAATTAAAATTGGAACACAACAAAAGGAGAGAAAAGAAAGAAATCTCATCTCGTCGGGATTACCCGAAGTAGAACAGACGCCCGATAGTCAATTGCGAGGTGAAAATAATTCACCATCTGGGAGTCGGAATGAAAACTTCGCGGCGGGCAAGCAACGAACCGCGATCTCGATCACATGCGAAGATTCATTAGAATCCAATGATATACCACTGAATATCAGAATATATTAAAATTTTTACCTCTTCTCTATCACATGAGTGTATGTCATATTTTTGGAAACGACTTAAAAATTTTTTGTTAATTTAATGTCAGAAAAATGAGAGAACAAAATGACATCGTACAAAATCGAACAATGGTGTGTTGTTAATAAGCGTAGAAAAAAATTGCATGTCGCTGACAAATCTCTTTGCGATTGTCGCCGATGCGAAATTCGGTCGCTAATTAAAAACGTTCGCACGCGCGCGCATAGAAGCGCGGGATTATATTCCGTTTCGTGAGAAATGCGATTCTCTCTCGAGAGCGCGTTTCGGATCGGAACATAATAACGGAAGCTTTCACTCCGAAGATGTCAGGCCTCGCACGGAGTTAAAATTAACGAAACGCCTCCGGGAGAATCGCGGCAGAGAGAAAGATCCTCCCTGCCGTTTCTTTTATCCTCGGATTACCGACCGTGCAGCCCGCACGAGAGAATGTCTCTCTTATAAGTTTATTAGTATGCCTCGAGACGTAACTTTGCCTCACGGGCAAAAAGTAATAAGTTCACAATTATTCGCGAGTTTTAACACATTTGTGACACTGTAATCAGAGAAAGGCAATTTCTATAAGTCACAAAGTAAAGCGAACAGTTTATCGAAGCCGTTGTGATTTTACACGCAAATGACTTCTCAGAATGTAAAATATTCAAACGAGCAGCGGGAATCTATTTTACATGCAAGTTTCGGTCTAATTGAATTTATATATGCTTGTTTGTCTTAAAAGTTTATCTTGAATATATGGAATGTATGGATGTTCGTAAATTCGCTCTCGAAGAAACAAGTTTCGGAACGTCAAGCAGTGTCATAACTCTGTTTTTTCGTAGAAAACACAACTATCCCGTTGCATATATTTCAGTTGCTTGAAAAATTCACTAAACAACCAGCCAGAGGATCGTTATCACAAGACTACCACGATGAGGCTACCCGCCTCGAAAATCCAAGGTGATCAACCAGATTCAATCACCTTGAAAGCACGACAGGAAATCGTTCCGCGAGTCGCGCGACCTCGCACGTGTAATCGACGAGATTGTATCGCGCGTCTTCGAGAATTGTTCATAATGTCTAGATGATAGACAAGAATGACGCCCCTCAACTGGAATAATAGGATAGCCCAAGCCGAGCGAAGCGCAATTTAAGGACAAATTCATAACTTGATTTTATCAGGGACGCGATTTACGTGTCGGGCTAATAATCGTTTCAATCAAACTTAATTTCACATCGAATGGATTTCAACGAAGAGAATATTCTTCGTCAAAACGGATAACGTTCTGAGGCTGGAAATTACAGCTTTATATAGGTTCGATGTATTTTCAACGCTTATTTGTCCGTCTATCAAGAAGTCTTTTAACTTTCTACGTTTTTCACTCGTCAACCTTTACGGTGACATTTTACGCTCGAAAGCTTTTCTCAGCTGATAAGTATCCACAGTGAAGTAAGACCCCGACAAAATACGGACATACCAGATAAGTCCACGAACAAAGCATAGCGTATCTTGTTGTGTCGAGATAATCGCAAAAAGCGGAACGACACGCGCAGAGCTCTAAGGACCTGTTCAAACGAACGATTTCGCCGCGTGATCACTACACCGCGAAGGGTTAAAGAGACTCCGGACACATTCGTAAAATTACGAATAACACGTGAGAATCGAGGAAACGAGAAAGGCGCTTTCATTTAAGCGCGCACGGAAAAAAACGCGCAGAAATAGCGCGTCGATAACGGGAATTCTCTTGTGGAAATAGGAGCGTTGAATTTCACATCACGATATGGCGTCTTCGGCGCGCATTTCGAGACATGAATCGTCGGCCTTTGGCGCGTTTCCATCACGCGACACGATAGACTTTCCCCGCGAAGGAAAAGTTCGCCTTATGCGAGCGCATCAACGGATCTCCCGATCCCGAAAGGATTCTTCATATCTCGCCTTATGCGCACAGTGTTCCGCGGAAATCGCGCGCTTTCTCGAATCCGCATACAGTAAAGCAGAGAGGGCCGATCTTTATGGAAATTTGAAAGAAAAAAATGTACCGCGTTGAAAGAATAATACAGAGGCTGCGTAATGAGCAATCATCGTCGTGCTCCTTCTGACGCCCGATTCCAACTCTAATGCGTGTCGTGGAAGTCGTAGAACTCGCATAATGGAATTCGCGTGGGATCCTATCCAAGGCTCCTACAACGGCCGTCAGCTTCGCTCGTGAAGTAACGCCGCGAGCGAGAGAAGTCGTGTCTTTTTAGTTCAGAGTAAATAAATGAATTTTGAAAAGAAATTTCAAGAGGAAAAAACGGAGTGTCGCCTCGAAAGTCGGCGCAATTTACGGGACAACCTCCTTTCCTGATAATATAAGATTACACAAATTATCATATAGTAATAAACATAAATATAATTCTCTCTTTCAAATCAACGATTTGAATGGTAACATTGATGAATACAGAGCACCCAGATGCATGTCTAGAGATCGAGCTAACGGTTCGTGACTGTTATTCAGATTGCTGTCGTGAGGACGACTCCCGTCTGCCTCGTCGAGCATGACCGATCATTTTGGTTACGGAAATGTTGAGTCGACACGTCATGCTCTGAAAATTCGGTCGATGATCACGTCACGGACGAACGCGAAAAAGCGGACTGCAACCGATGGAAGCTATATCGAAGGTGTCCGCGAGCATCCTACCATTGCATGCTACCATTGCGAGCGAGTCGCTTCGGCCCAACAACAGTCTTTGCAGATTTAAGATGAAACGATTGCTCTCGAATTATCTCTATACGCGGAAAATATATTTATTTATATGTCATGTACGTGTTATATATGTACACTATATATTTCACACTGTCCAAGTCGACAGGGAATTCTATAAAACAATTTAGGCGTTAGAAAATAAGAGAGATACATGTCTCTTGTGAAAGCAATACGTTTTATTAGTAATTCGTTAAGTAATAACATTCTTAAGTTTGCAAAAAATGTATTAATCGTACATTTAATAAAATCTAATTCCTCCGAGATTATCCCTGAATAGTGCGTGAGGATTGTAAACGGCTTCCAACAATCGCCGGGATGAATCGTCCGCAACGAGAATTCTAATGTATTAGCAATGATGGGAACTCGCGTGGATAGTTTCGCGCAAATTACGAATATAATAGACGGTTACGCGAACAATTTGATGTTTGTATCAGCGAGATGCCATCGCCTTCGCAACTAAACGTTCGTAATTTTGCTGATTACAGGACTAAAGTGCGGCCATCCGGCCGTGCCGATGAACGCGAAGGTGTCGTTATCTGACGAATCCTTGGCGACCGGCACCGTCGCGAAGTACACCTGCGATGCCGGTTACGAGCTTTTTGGGTAAGTGCAACAATATGTTACAAGTTATAGTCATCTGCAAGCAAAAGAAGAGAAAATAGTAGAAAGTAAAAGAAAGTAAAAGAAAGTAAAAGTATAAATTTGTATGTGAAATATTTTTAATGTAAAAAACATATTTACGAGAAGTTCTTCACAAGGTCTTCTCCAAAAATCACGAAAAAGCGCGATTTGAGAAGAAATAATTTTAATTGCAACTATCAATTACAATAGAAAATTTCTTGCTAATTTTTCATATTACTAACAATATTGCCAGACGTAACAGCTTTTGAGGTTTATCAATGCTTTAAATGTCTTAACATTAGTATATACTTAATTAAGACGGAAATCTCGTAAAACGTTTGCTGAGAAGTTAAAAACAACTATGACAGTGCCTCAATTGTTTGTATCACCGTGAGTCTTGTTGGTAACTTCTTGTCGTAGAATATTCATGATAATGACGCGATTTTACAATGGGGCTACGCCCATCGAGGCGATATCCGCGAAGATAACCAATATTGCTTTCCCGGAAAGAATCTCGATCGACAGGCGTGCCGTTCTCCTCGTTGCGGCGAGTGAATGAGAAAGAGTGTCGACAAGACGTACATAAAGAAGTAGGCAGTGTATTCGAAGAAAAACTATATTCTTAAACAAAGTCCGATAATTTATTCCATATGATAATCCACTCGCTTATCACAGCTACTATTTGTAAAAAATTCCAAAGTTCGATTCTTCAATTTACGAAATTAAGTATTTAAACATACGAATAACATATGGAAAATATAAAAGAATTGTTTCTCATCGGTTTCATTTGTAGAAAATCATTTTGATATGTAGCTGAGAAAGAGAGAAGTATGTTTTTAAGGTCACGATTCAAATTGTCCAACTTGAGACACGTTTGAGAGTTTCAATTACATACCTCCCGTTAGTTTGAGAATACACCTTAATCACGAGGTTTCGAGTAGTGTGTCGTGTATCTCACCGCGGTACCGTTGCGAACTGTACATGTTAATTAACGCTTCATTTCTTAGGTGTAACGACAAGCTGCCGGGCCGAATGTCGTCGTCGGTCTTTAGAGCTCCCTGTCTCATTGAATTTCAGTCGACACCGTTAAATTAAAATAATAATGCGCTCCTTTAATTCCCATCGAGCTGCTTTATAATTCACTCGTCACTTTCGGCACTTAACTTCGTTACGATGCCGATGGGCCGATGGACCGGTCTATTTTGCCATAATGATATTTCATCAGATACATCGCAGATACACACGCAGATAATGACTATATAGGTGAAAATTAGTATAAAATTTCGAAACATTTTGAAATTATAACAAGTCCGAGAGACGACGAAATACGACAACGGAATTATTATCGTACACCATGCGGCTCATCGTCTACGTCGAGAATTGCGATCAGAATTATTTCGTCTCAATTGATCCCCTTTTTTTCTTTATAATTCTGATTCCTATTTCCTTTAAGATTGAGTCGAGTTCGTGAAAATTTCGTTCTAAAGAATAAAGAATTACCGACTTTCGATTCTTCTACGAAAAAGACTGCAAATTCGTCGAATAGCGTACGACGAGCAAGACGAGCAAAGGGGGAAGAAGTACACCTGACAAGTAACAATTGTCGATAAAATATTAGATACGCGCCGCGCAAGACCTGCGCGAGACGCGTTTATCAATTGCGAGGTAACGGTGCTGCTTTTGTCGCGAAAAGAAAAGGAGCAAGAGGGAGAAGATGCGGCGGCAAACTTAATTTCCCATCGACATGAGAGCACACGACCGGAAAACTGACAATTGCGTTACGCGCGATCAGGAGAATATATTTTAATACTTTTCTTTTTTTTTTCTTTCAACGCACGCAACGCGATGCGGTGTTCCAGGAGAACGGAATGCACATTCGTCGAGAATGGTGATTGTCGATAATGCGGTCGACATCGCCGACTTTCTCCGTTTGCGCGCTTTTCCAACGGGACAGTGTTTGAGAAAAGTCACGAGAGGGGAACAAAGAATACACAATGTGCAAAAAATCCCGCTTGCATTCCTCGCCTCGAAACTGGAAACGGCAGTTTACGACAAGAAAAAAAAACATAAAAGAAAAGACGGCTACTTCTTCGTCCGCTCCGTAGACGATCGTTTCACGTCGTGTCGGATTATTTACCGACTTGAAACTTAGGTTCGGTCGTCAGGGTTAAGCGAAATTAATGGAACGTTTTCCAAGTTTTAAGTTCACGTCGCACGCGATGGCGCGTGACGTTAATACACGCCTCGCGAATAATTGCACCGTCCGGGTAATTACACGGATGAATGCGTAATCATAGCGTTGTCGGGCTTTTTTTTTGTCGAAAGCGCGTGAGCGCGTGTTCTTTCTTCACGGATCTACATACGAATTATCTATGAATGCCTCTCGTGACTACTCGAATATTGCTACGTCAAATTTTAACGGACACAACAGCCTTCCTTGTCTCTTATCGAGCTGATTTCTTTTCCTTCGAAAAGAAATCAGCACGAGTGCGTCACTCGTACACTTGCGTACCTTGCGTCTCTTTCTCCCCCTGGCGATACGTAATCACACATTATACGCGGAAACCTGTAACATGTTTCGCTTCAACCGCTAAGGGGTTTTCCATTTTATGACGCGTAACAAAGCTTTTATTATCAGCGTCATTTTGCGCAACGTCGACGTCGAGAGAGTGACATCGGTTGCTACTTTCCGATAATATATATTCGCCGTGACCTGACTGTTACTTTCTTCCAGGACCGGCAGTCTGACGTGCAACACCAGAGGAAAATGGCAGGGTGACCTACCGTTCTGCGGTGAGTATTCACTCTCTCTCATTGACAAAATCACGACGACTGCAAGAAGATTTAGTTTAGTTGGAGATCAAGAATTTTTTAACGATTTTAACGTTTTTAACGTTTTTAACGATTCGTCCGTCGTCAGCGTGCATACGATCTTTAGCATTTCGGAGTCGCTTTCGAAAAGTAATTTGTCAACATTCGAATAAACACACGTTAGTTGATGAAAGCGAAAGTACATTAATATTCTTAGATCGTATTTTTAAAGTCTGTGTTCTCGAGGACTATAAACTGCAGACTTAAAATCATGCAAGCTGTGATACAAACCTAATGCGAATAATAAGTTTAGTTAGATTACTTTCTAGAAAAAAAGTAAAAAACCATGTTATCTAAAAAAGAAACATTATAGTATCAACATATATAATACAGTTAAGTGCTCACACGGAGAGAGTTCACGTAATTTTGAAATGAATGAAAAAATAATTTTTTAATCAATAGTCCAATAATTGCCCAAGGCACAATTCTGTTTATCGACATAATTAATAAACTTACGATAATTAGATCGGTATATGTCTCGCCGGCATTGAACAATTTTCACCGCCCGCAATCTAGTAAAGTCCATTTTAATTATACATCTTTATAATTCACTCGGCGTATTCGCATCCGTTTTCCGTCGCATCAAGCGACGATGGTATTCGACTTTCTCCGTCGGACGAAATCCGCCGGTTCGTTTTCGTGATATGACTGAAAGACGCGAACGCGAGAGGTCGTCGAACGAGAATCGCATTTTCGTCGGAGGACACCAAAGTGCCTGCCTTAAAATGCCAATCAAGCCACTTTCCCTCACTTTATACAGAGTGTCCCGAAATTATCGCCTATTCTGCCAAACATAGACAAAACTTACGACAATGATAGATTTGCTTATGACGGAATGTTTTTAAAGAGTGATATTTAAAAAATTATATTTTGATCATATTATTTAAATAGTAAAGACTGGTAAATAGTGAAAACAACGAAGCGATTAGTCGAGGAATTCGTAGGTGACACAAAATCAACGAGACACCCTGTGGATTAAGCGACACCCCGTGAAAGGCACTTGCTCGTTCGCAATGCGTGAAATTTCAACAGCGAGCGTTATCCAACAAATAATACTTGATTCGCGACGATCGATTTTTGTAAATAGCCACGTTATATATAGCTGGGTTATGGTAAAAAGGCCGTTCCGGTTTTCACAAGACTTTCCCTGCGACGCGTAAAAAGTCGCTTGACTCGGGACCACAAGAAAATATATAATTGTCATTGTTCAACGGTAGCGGAACGATCGCCGCGCCGTTTCCGCGAAGTACCCGTCAGCGGGTCGTAGCGAATCGTGACGAAAATTGCTCTCGGAGAAGAAACATCCGCGTCGATACGCGCAGACGCGCAGAAGCAACATCGGCGATGGCAAGCCGATGCCGGGCGACAGTTAAGCGTCGGCGATAATTAACGTTATTGTCGAACGCATCCTGCCGTTCAGCTACGAGCTTTGTTACTCAAGCATCGACATTACCGATGATTAGAGACCGGCTAAATCGCGATTAGTAAGCGACGACAAGCGGCGCTTCGTTAACTCGTCAAATAGCTAACCAATATAACAACTAAGTCATCATCAAGAGAAATCATTCAGAAATTAGCACCTTGAGTAACGAATTTATCAATTGCGATATCGCGATAGCGACTAATCGGAGAATCGAATTTTTTATTCGATGCAACAGAGAAAAAAAGAGAGAGAGAAAGAGAGAGAAATTTTTTTGGAGAACACGAATTTTTCGAAGAAACATTCAGATTTCGTCAACAGGCTTGTGTAATTTTTTCTCCAACAAAATGCAACGGGACAATTGCGACAGGTACAAACGTTGGTTTTCGTAAGCCGGCGAATCAATCGACTACCGTGAGGGGCGGAAACGCGAATCATGGAAACGACGGTGACTTCAGTACGGAACACGACGGGAAGAGATGCACAGAGACCCAGAGTGAGCCGAGTCCCTGGTGGAGAGTCGATCTCCTCAAGCCGTATTCCGTCAAGATCGTTCGAGTGACGACACGAGGCTGCTGTGGTAAACTTTCGCGTCATAGAGAGCGTTATTACATATCATATATGCACAGTCGAGATTCAAAACGAGCACGGGATCGCGAATTCGCGAGACAACTTGTTTGTCTCGACTCGCTTTCGTCTTGGTAATCCTGAATTCCAGCATTTTACATTTACATTCAGGCCCACGTAAATCACATAAACCACGTTTCATGTATTTTACTACAAAATATTTTTTCTCACGAAAGAAGACATATAAATCTGTCTAATTTCAAGACAAACTTGAAGAAAGATTGCTTGACGTAAAGTAAACTTGGAGTCTCAGAGAATACTATCTCAGCTGATTTCCACACAAACCGTAAGCTCGTTTTAAGACCTGACTGTGACTGCGGTTAGCCGGAGGAATGACTTATCGATTGCCACGGCAGGTCATCAGCCTCTTCAGGACATCGAGATAAGAGTGGGCAACAGCAGCGCTGAATTGCAGCGCAATCCACTGTGCGCCTGGTTCCCTGGCACTATCGGTAAGTGCTGCGAAATGATCGCGAATCGTTCGCGAACGAGAAAACGTTCAGAATAAATAACACTCGAATCGCAAGCAGATATATTCGCGAGCAATTTTTTAGAGAAAAGAAAATATCTGTTGTTCATTCCGAATTGTTGGGCGCGTCGGTCGGCTAGTTCTGAACGTTTCTTGAAAAATCACGACGAATCTATCAAGACCGCTGACTGAAATCGAACTCGCAGAGGAGGGTATCACGAAGACCTTCGTCTGTGCCAGAGCACTGGTGGGCCAGTACGTCTTTCTGCAGCTCGTCGGCGTCGAGGGTAGCCTGAGCCTTTGCGAGGTGGAGGTCTTCGCTACGGACGGTAAGCTCAAAGTTCCGTCCTCGTGAAAAAGAAAACGATAAACCTCGTATCCGATTCTCATCCTAAGTAACGCGTAGAGTGTTGCCTCTCGCTAAAGTTGCACGTGAATCGAACGTAATATCTCTAACACATTGTCTAACGAATCTCAGGAGATCGCGAAGTTACCTCGAACCTTCTTTCAACTAGTACAATCGCAGAACGATCGTGCTATCTCGGAATATCCCTTCCTGTAGAAAAATAATGCCGAATGTTTGCAGAATTCTCGATAGACAGGTGCGCCCATGCCGGCACGCCCGCCGATGCCGACTTGACAGCCTTCAATTCCACATGTTACGAATTTGTGGTGAAGAAGGGCGGCTCGTTTCAAGAAGCGAGGCACTACTGCAAACAGCGCGGAGGCGACCTCGTCCACGGTTTCAAGGTTCTTATAATTTATCTCTAAACATGAATCTAAAACAACGATCGAACGACACACACATGTGAAAGATGCCAGTAATCCTGGCCAAGCATCCTTCATTGCATAAGACATATCGAAAACGACAACGATTTTTTTTTTCTTTCATTGTCGATGACACACGACGAGGTTTAATCAGGAAGATCTTAATATCGCAGGGCATATCGTCTACATTCATCCTGAACAACCTGGAAAGGCGGAAGGATAAATTGAAGACTCAGTTGGTCTGGATCGGAGCCCAGAAGGAGCCGCAAATCACCGCGCGAACGTGGCGATGGGTGGATGGTAAGTCAACGGACGGTGACGGTTGGCGAAATTTCGGCGAGACGGCCGCCCATTTTTCCCATTATTAATCGCGAGACGGAGCGGAGCGATCGCCCGTGAGAATCGTGCCGCCGCGAGGGCGGAGTTAGGTAATCCAGGGTGAGATTCGGCGACTCGATTGTCGTTTCGCGCGGCAATTATCCGGCAATTACAGGACAATTGTTATTTCGGAAGGGCAATTTTACAAATCTGTAACGGGGAGTCCCGGTCGAGGAGGAGGAGGAGGAGGAGGAGGAGAAGGACGACGGTCACGTTCTGTTCGCGATTCTGCGTGCGATGAGACAATCAGGTATCATGTAATCGTCAGAACAAATCGAATCGTTACGAGATTGCAGCCGAAGCATCGCGGTGATAAATAGAACGTGAAAGTTATAACCGTGTCGAAATCGACAGGAAGTTACATCTGCCGACGTGCGGCCGATGTCAATTAATAATTACTTTTGCCGCACACACAATATCATCCATCGTCAACGCAGCGGAACATATGGCAGATAATACTCGCTGATAGTGCGACAAAATAAATTACCGATCGTTTAGATCGGTACGACTCATAAAAATATGATATTCCACCTGTGAGAAATATTAACTTCTCCCGCACCAGGCTTGAAACTAATCGCAATGTAAATTAAACGACAGTACATTTAATTGCTACGCAACATCTGAAATATCGCTAAACGTATTTAAGAAAAAAACTGTACTATCTGAAATTATCTAAAACTTTATATACAGATGGAGAAAAGAGAATTTTAACCAATCTCTCGTAACGTGGGAACAAGGCGGGAGTGAAGGCGCAGATCGGAGAATTAATGAGAACATAAAAATAAAACAGGTCGTCTATTTCAGGCGAGATCGTGCAGAGGCCATCCTGGGGCAAGGACCAGCCGAACAACTACAACGGCGAGCAAAACTGCGTTGTGCTGGATGGAGGTCGCGGCTGGCTTTGGAATGACGTCGGCTGTAATCTCGACTACCTTCACTGGATCTGCCAGAGCAGTAAGCGCCGGGAATTTTGTTTTCGAAACGACGAAAAATCCGGCTCAGCCGTCACCGATTGAGCAAAAAAGAAAGAGAAAGAAAAAGGAACAAAGAAAAAGAAACTCGCGCGAGAGACGTCTCTCGTACTATAAAACTGTAAAGATTCGCCGATTTGTTCGCAGGACCGCCGACTTGTGGCAGCCCCGAAAAATCGGAGAACACCACAATCGTAGGAAACAAAAGATCAATAGGCTCCACGATAGAATACGTTTGTCCGGATGGATATATGCTGGTCGGATCGAAGAACAGAATATGCGGGCCGAGCGGTTTCTGGAGTGGCGACGTGCCTACGTGCAAGTGTGAGTGTAATTTTGCGATATTTTAAGAAAGTCAATATGTCTGTGTTCGCTTTATTATTCAGCCAGTGTGGCTGCATTTGTCGCCTGTATCCCAATACGAATGCAATAGTCTTATCCTTTATAATATCTATAATTATGACAATGATAATTAGCATCACACACTTGGAGAATGAGAAAGACAGAGAAAACGAGAGAGAGAGAGAGAGAGAGAGAGAGAGAGAGAGAGAGAGAGAGAGAGAGAAAATGAGACTTAAATATTGAATATAACGATCTTGTTCTATTTCGTAACATTAATATACAATATTCGTGATATATGCGATACGATAGCTCAAAGATTGCATTGAATTGCAAGAATCATCTCGTGACTTTCGCACGAAGCCTAACTATGTTAATTTGATTTCAACAATGAATTTTATTCACGCGATTTGAAGATACCCTACAAATGTTATCACGAAAATTAAGCAAAACTCCAAAAGATTTCTGAGAGATGAGAAGCGTCTTTTAAGTCGCATCTGGGTGGTTATCTGGGTGGTTTCGAGCATCAAAGAGGTCTTTAATTCGCACTGCGAGCACACGCAGTGCGAATACGAAGCGGATTCGTCATGCGTGACCTCCGTCATCTTCCGGATGTTTTTATAGTCGTCGACTGCGGCGCGCTACCGGATCTGGAAAACGGCGCTATCACGCTGTTGGAAGGTAGGACTACACACGGTGCTCTCGCGGATTACGTCTGCAAGGAAAACTACACGCTGGTTGGCGACACGAGACGGAGATGCGGCGACGGCGGCATCTGGAGCGGACATCAACCGCAGTGCTTGTGTAAATTAAATGCATGCTTTGCATTTGAGTGACAAATAACTCGAGATTCTTTCGCATATTATTGTAAATTCTCAATTTAAACGCTTGCAAGTTGGACATTCCGGGATATCTACAAAGTAAACAATCACTCGCGTAACATATTGAGATGTTTTTATAAATATTCTGACACGCGAATATTATTAAACATCACGTGTAAATAAATTTCATTGCATATAAAGATGGTGAAATAAATTGGATTCAATCTGATCGTGAATTAGATCAACAATTGATCATTATTAAATTGTTTCCGTACGATGTATACTCACAATAGTCTTTGATCATTAAACATATAAAAGCCCATGTGTGTGTATTAAAGTCAATTAGGGAATAACTTTACCTCAACACGCTATAGTTGAATGAAGAGTCATGTTTTCAACGTTGCCGCTGCTTACCAATACAATTGCATGGCTAATTAATTTTCAGTCGACTGGTGCCCCGAACCACCGGAAGTGAACGGTGGTGTCGTAACAATTACCGGAAGGAGAGCGAGCTCCACCGCCACTTATTCCTGCCAAAACGGATTTATTTTGTTCGGAGATAATGTAAGTTCGCCATGTTTTCTTTAATTCGCAACTGCTGTTCTTAATATTACCCCGTTCGCACGATTCGTATACGAATTTTTTAGCATTTCTATGAATTAATTAAAACTTGGTTAACAATTCGTGTGACTCTTTAATTATAATCCTTCGATTCGATAACCAAGGTCCTCACCTGCGGTATCGGAGGTGAGTGGTCCAGCAAGGCACCGCAATGTCGATTCGTCGATTGCGGAACTCCGGCCCAAATCGAATTCGGTACCATCGTTCTAATCAACGGCACGACCACGGTGGGCAGCCTGGCCGTCTACACCTGTCAAGAGGATCATTGGTTGGTTGGCGAAGGGAAGCAAGAGTGCACCAAAGAGGGCAAATGGAGTCACGACACGCCGTCGTGCGAATGTAAGGATAATTTTTGAAGAGTTTATGTGAAATTCCAGTCAAGAAGCATGAAGCATCTCGCTATGCAAGATAACACATAATATTTAAAGAACATCGCCTTATCTGTTAAAAATTTCACGTAAATAATAACTGACAGATTAAATCTTTCACAACGCGAAGGGCAATTCAGTGCGCCCGTCGTTTACTTAAAAACTTTTTTATACCGCAAACAATTCGATCGAATATTCGATATCTATGCATTTCTCTACAGTAATTACGTGCGAGGAACCCGAAGTACCTACAGGAGGTTATGTGGTGGGATACGATTTGAACGTACATAGTGCTATCGAATATCACTGCGATGTGGGCTACTTGCTTCACGGAGAAGCAAGGCATTCATGTGGCAAAGACGGAGAGTGGACGGGAGAGGTGCCGAGCTGCGAATGTGAGTCACGTCGTATCACTTTCCCGTCGAAACTTATAGGAGTGACATAATCACAGTGGTTATGAAAGGAGCGATTTACGCGATCAAGGTCATATTCGCGTCATTGTAGACCTTTACTTCGAACGAGATTTCCTTCGGAAATGCTTGTTATGATTTTCGATTAAATACTCAGAAAAAGCATACAGTGTATATTATATTGTGTTTTCCATTCTGTTTTTTTCAAATTTATCTCTATATACTTCTATTAAATGCATCTATTAAATGGAAATACAAAAACTCTCTTCAACTCAATTATGTACAACTCGACAATGTTAACTACTTTTAAGATGTTGTGTTGACCGGAATATTTATCGCGCGTAGACGTTGACTGCGGCAAGGTTCTTCCGGTTCTAAACGGCGCGGCGGAATACGCGAATGGGACGACTCATCTCGGCAGCGAAATCACGTACAGCTGCACGAGAAATTACCGACTAAACGGTGTATCCAGGAGATATTGCCTGGACAACGGTCAATGGAGCGACGCGACTCCAAAATGCGAAGGTAATATTGCCTCGGGAGAGATCGTTCAACGGGACAAGCAAATTTGAGCGAATTTAAAAATACCTGAAGAAGATATTAACACAGAGGACAAAGGTTTAAATTCCCGTTTCAAACAGGATGTGTGATGTTCGTAAAGCACGTGACCCTCTTTGTATAGTATAATTTCAAGATTGGTTTAATATACGATGTGTATGTGTGTCCTAAACTTTCGGAAAATTCGTTTTTCTGTTTTTCACTGCTCTCCGCGTACACATTATAAAAGTTTGAATACGAATTTCTCCTAATTATCCAAAGTGTCTTTTACTTTATACGGCACGTTCATTGCATTTGTATATCTTTTTATTTCAGAGATTCGTTGCCCGGAACCTGTGTTGGCGGAACACGGGATTCTTTCGGTGACAGGAAACGATCGGATGTATGGAAGAACGCTGATTCGCACCGGGACTGCGGAGAATTCGAACACAGGCGCGACTTCGTACAAAATTGGGGCCCTGGCGAAGTATCGGTGCGAGAGGGGATACAAGGTAGTCGGGGAACCTCTGTCCACCTGCGAGGAGAATGGAAAGTGGAGCGGCGAAGTGCCGCAATGCGTCTGTAAGCGCTCAAGGATTGTCGAATCTCAACGAAATCATGCACTAACACGAATCGATTGTGCGTCATATAATGTAGAAATATTACGACTATGATGGACCATTTCAAACAAATGTAATCTCTTCTTCGCTAAATAATCAATAAGGATTTCGTTAAGAATAGTGTTATGAAATATCGTAGAAAAAATTGTTTACGCCAGTGAAATACCGATCGGTGTTTCTTTTTTAATGTTAAAACTATTGAACAAATGTCATTCTTTTGACAGATGTCGATTGTGGCAAACCCGAGCACATTCAACACGGACATTACACGTTGACATCAAACGCAACGTATTACGGAGCGGCTGCACTTTACGAGTGCGACGGCAATTTCGAGCTGGATGGCTTCGCTAGAAGACTGTGTCTCGAAAACAGCACCTGGAGCAGTGACACTCCGGTTTGTCGAGGTAATTAGCCGGAGATATTTAATTCTTCAACATACATACAGAGAAAACTGTCGCGTAAAAATTACACGCATTTTGTAGGATTAAAGTGGTGTAATCATCATAGATATTAAATTATACAAGGATTAATCACAACGAGCAATTTTTTGATAGAAATCCGATGCCGAGATCCGGAGAAAATCGGTGTATTATCGACGCAAGTATCAACCCACAGTGTAGGCGGAGTGGCGCACTACAGCTGTCCACGTGGATTTTACATGGAAGGAAACGAGACAAGGATCTGTTTGCAAAATGGATCATGGAGCGGTACAACGCCTGCATGCTTCTGTAAGAACTTCCTCTGTTAACAGTATTATTTTTCGTCTTTAATGTTAAAAATTTTTCCGATTTATCGTTGGGAGATATAATTAATCCTTTTTGCACGAATTACACATACTATATGAAATCACGATCCACGATGCTGCGATATTTATCAATCATGGATCTACCGTAAATCTACCGTAAATATTTTTCTACTAATAAACGCGATCGGAGCGCCTTAACTTGTGCGGTCTTTTCAGCGGTCGATTGCAAGCATCCTGGACCGATAGAGAACGGTAGAGTGATAGTGGTGAATGGATCGACGACTTATGGAGGAGCCGCGGAATATCACTGCTTACCGCAGTATGAGAGGGTCGGCATATTCCTGAGGAAGTGCCTGGACACGGGATTCTGGAACGGCGAGGAGCCGAAATGTGAACGTAAATAGTCTATTCTTGAGGAATATGCTTGATATATTTAACATACAGAGTTTGCCAAAAGTTCCGGGACAGCTAGTTATCTCAAAAAATAATGATGAATTGTTTAAAACAATGTTTGAAACAAAAGTTGTGTAGGGCTTAAAAAATACTATCAGATATTGATAATTGTTTGACCTTGGAATGACCTTGAGAAACGTTATCAAGGTCGACATAAAAATCTTAAATGGAAACTCCAATTTTTTATTACACCATCTTTCTCCACCAATTAACTTGAACAACTTTTGTCTGTGTAAAACATTTTTTTATTTGCCTAATATTTTTTGAGATATTTAAGGACTTTTTAACTTGGTAACTTTTTTAATATTTAACTTACGATAACTCTCGCTAACTGTTTGTCGGGATATAAAAATGGTATTAGACTTTTCTATTCTATTTGGTCTCAGGAATATATTGTTACAATAGCGCCCTGACTTTTGTTAATTTGATGATTTTGAAATTTCGAAAGATCGATAAATTAACAAAAGATGGAGCATTATTGTACCAATATATTCTTGAGATCAGATAGAATAGAAAAGTCTAGTACCATTTTTATCCCGACAAAACAGTTAGCGAGATATCATAAGTTAAATATTGAAAAAGTTACCAAGCTATCCTTAAATATCTCAAAAAATATTTGGCAAATAAAAAATGTTTTAGACAAAAAAGTTGTTCAAATCAATTGGTGTAATAAAAAGACGGTGTAATAAAAAATTGGAGTTTCCATTTAAGATTTTTATGTCGACCTTGATAACGTTTCTCAAGGTCAAACAATTATCAATATCTGATAGCTTATTTTTAACCCCTACAACTTTTGTATCAAACATTGTTTTAAACAATCATTATTTTTTAAAATAATTAGCCGTTCCGGAACTTTTGGCAGACCTTGTATAATACCCTAATTATAAGACATCAGCAAATTTCATCAGCTAACTCCTCCTTCTTTCCTCAAGATATTCGAAAATTCTTTCGTAAAATACTTCGGCCAGCAAACAGCTCGAAGCAATATTATGGATCGTTTGTTTTATCCCGAGGACATATGTGAAACAATTAGAAACGTGACAGAAATATTCGATGTATGTCATTTATGTTGCAGTGGCGGTGAACGAAGTTGCTGAGGCTCAAGGTGTCGGCACCAGCGTTGGCATCGGAGCTGGCGTCATCATATTTATACTAATCATCCTCGGACTAGTCTATCTCAGGCTGTGAGTATCATCTTTCGAAGAAAGCATATTTCTTTCGACAATAATTCAAAGCCGAGATAGAATTGAACCGTACTTGTGAGGCTTGCGGATGATTCTTTAATTTGGACTCGGAGATTTCAGTCGAATAGAGGAGACTCTTTGATCGATTAACTGGAAACTAATGTACGCTAATATTTATAGACGAAAAGCTACGCCGGTGAAAAATACCGAGAACGTTCAGGCGGCGGAGAGGAAAGAGGACCAAAATGCCGCAGTAATGTCTTACGCGACGTTGAACGACGGTACACACAATACCATGTACGAGAACGTCCCCGAGGATGGTCTCTACGATAATCCCTACAGCTTAGGCGGTAGCGCGTACAGGTAAGTTAAAAAGATCGTATTAAATCGAATGAATTTCAAATTTCTATAAATTAAGGTATATGTGTCGCACTATTAATCTGCTTTTGTATTCTGCTTGATATTAGTATAAAGATAATTATTTCTTTGAACATACGCGCATATATTATTTGGAAAGTACGAATATCCTCGGAGTAAAATATACAAAAAAGATAAACAGTAAGTACAAACGTGATAAGATGTTCTACTTCGATCATTTCACCGCGTTGCGTTAAATGGGTAGAATTGATACAGAAATTTCGCATAATTTGATACGTTCGCGACAGGTACGGTGGACATCCGAGAAGAATGTACGGCAGATCTGGACACTACGAGGCCGAACCGGTTTCCAACAGGAACGGGATCACCATCAACGGAGTATCTGTGCGATAGCTCGAAATTACAACGACCGACTTCGACCTCGTCGGGAATCGAACGATCGGAGGTGATTGTCGTCGACCTCGGGAGATTTGTCGCACGATTCTCACCGTTCTCGAGATGGCGCTCCGTGTACAGAAAACGCCGAAGAACTTGTTGTCGTTATTTATGTTACCGCGCATCGCGGGGTGGTGACGATTTATGTAAATAATTCGCGTAAGAGCGGAGAAAGCACAGACTCGCGTGCCTCGCGACGTCTGAAAGAGTTGCACACTGAGAATGATCGTCCTCTCTACGAGATTTCATCTCCGAGGATCAACTACGTGTACGATTCTGTATATACGGTGTATCAATCGTTTAGGTTCATTACTCGTAGCCTTTAAGCGAAACGTTGTAGCGTAAGTTTACGATTGTGCGAATAAAGAAACCAATGCTCTGTTTTACTCTATATCACTATGTCTCATGTTATCTAGCTCTGACCTCACAGAATTTCAGAAATCAGGACTGCAAACTTGTGTTTTTACTTTCGTTAACTTAATCTCGCGTTTAAAAATAACTATTTTATATTATATGTAATATAAAATATTTTAGAAAAAAAAAACAAGAGTTAAAGAACTTTAATAACGATTCCTCGACTTTGAACCTTTGAAACTGATCTTTTCTTGATAAAAAATGTTCACTTACTGCTACCATCATCGCGAGAGATTACAAAACGATTAGTCTCCTTCATGTCCTTATATGGTTCTGAGTCGGCGCAACATACGTTCAACCAAGTATGGAAGCGATTCTCAATTCAGGGCTGTGATCACTTTCACAGATCATACCCACAAAATTTTATAAATTAAATATACTGCATTAATTATTACTATATAAATTATTACTAGAAAAATTTCTTCCTTAAAAATTTATACAAAATTATTTAGTATTACTATTATTAGTATCGTCATTAATTTATAATGTTTGGTTTTATCAAATTATTTTCTTCTCAGAATGTTTGAAATCCGTTTGTAAGAATTTAAATTCCAGCCAAAAATCACATAAATTTTCATATGAAATATAAAATAAAACTTTCGCTTATTCTTGATTACTAACAACATAGTAATTGTCATCGTTTCAAGATTTTTATAATTAAAAGAACGATCCAATATTATTCGAATACACTATAACTGAATGAGAAATCGGTTGCTGTTTGCAAACATCCTGTGCGCAAGAAAGCAATGCACAATCCTGAGGTCAACGCTTTGGCCTAAATTTTTCGTGCTCTTCATGATTCGCGCCTTTATTCTTCCATGACTTCCAGCAGATGGTGCTAGTTGGTCGGGTGTGGTGAATAACCACAGAGTGACGCGTAACGTGACTCACAGTATACACCGTGAGGTTCAGCTTCGTTCTAGTCACGAATTTTCGTTTATTGGATTTCCATCTTTATATTGTTTCATCGGGTAAGTACACTCATGCTACTGCTCCTCGTTTAATTCGCAATTAACTGAACGACGCGATTCTTTTCTCGAAAATCCAAGCATGTGGAACCTCGACGGTTTTGACAGCGAGTCTTCTCGAAGAACCGCCATTGTCACTCGGTTATGGTTTGCACGATGTGAGTCGTGTGCAATTCGAGAAAAATGTAAAGAGTCTTGGTAAAACCAAACAAGTCACGAAAACGCTATAGTTAGCAACAAAACGTTGCTTATTTAGGTTATGTGTTGTGCACATAAAGTTGTGAGAAAAAAGCGCTAATGACACGAGAGAAACGTCTACAAACAGGAGCAGTACCGTAGTAGATAACAGGCGATATAATGGGAACGAAGAAAACGAAAGATTTGAAAAGTAGGACGATTTTAAAAAGATGGGCAAATGCTTGTATAAGTGTATAAATATTGTTACAAAATTTTAACGAATAATCCTAAGAGAAAATATATATATCTCAAGTGACAAATATTCATAAATATAAGAAATGAAAATCAGAAATAATTTTATATTTAAAAAGAGGTTGTTATATCTTATAATATTTATGTGAATATATTTTATATATAAAATATGTTTTTTTAGTGTTAAAAGAGAATAAAAATAAAAATAATTTTTATGCATAAAATAAATTCAAATCTGCCACCGAATGAGTAATTTCACACCGTATAACCAGTATGACAAAGGCTTTTGGGATTTTGTGAAACTACATTTGAAAATTAATGTTATAATCAGATTTCTATGTTTGTAAACAATGCAAAATCTGATGATACTAAATAGTCCTGTTATGCAAAAAGTAATATCTTTAGAGGCTCTATCTTCAAACTAGACAAATCTATGAATAGTTGATAGGAAAATTAACTTAAGTTAGCGGTAACATGCTGTATGTGAAACAGAAGGTCACTCGAGCATACGTAGAGAATAACGACCCGTTAGTCGCACCCTCATCCAAGTGGTATTATTTTTATCCCAATTTCGGTCACGTCGGTATATCCTGAATTTGATTATCCGAAAATAAACACCGCGATGGCGACTTGGCAACTTGAGCCGCGTCATCATGGTGTTCCTTTTAATTCGGAAAGAACGCACCTTTGTTTCGCTAAAATCTCGCGATAAATTTATGACCGAAAAATCACAAGTTTATTTCTCAAGCAAACAATATACAAAGACCACTGTGATGTATGGTTTCTAAATAGATCATGTCAAGCACCGTTTTCTTTGAAATATATCAAATTGGATCAAAATTTATTGACCTAATCTCAAAGTCAATAGTGTACTCTAAATTTCTCAATAAATTATCAACTGTTCTAGTTTCTATATAAAAAAAAAAACATCAAATATATGTCAAAGAATCCATAGTTTCATCTGAGAAACATTCTTACATGTCCTTGTTACAATTTTTATGAAGTGCCTATTATTTAAATTTGTAAAGATATGAAATCTTAGTAAATATAGTTCTATTCTAGCGAATAATTTCACACAAACATAAATTTTAATTTTAAATAGGCATTGATTTCAATATATTATATACAACTGAATGAAGAAACTTTTAATTTCTCTTTTAATAGGTTACAAAACTTCAGTATGTCTTCTCGCAAAACTGCTGGTCGCCGTGCCACCACAAAGAAACGCGCTCAACGCGCTACATCAAACGTCTTCGCGATGTTTGATCAGGCGCAAATCGCGGAATTCAAGGAGGCTTTCAACATGATTGATCAAAATCATGATGGATTCATTGATAAAGAAGATCTGCACGACATGTTAGCATCCCTGGGTGAGTATTTTAAATCTCAAAACTTTTTCTTTCAAAAATAATTTAAAATAAGATTCATAAAAATCTTTTCACGATCTATCTACACGAATATCAGCAATTATATGTTCCCTTTTAAATGGAAGTGAAATATGAGTGTGAAACTTAAGCATTTTTTTTACAGGAAAAAATCCTACTGATGAATATTTAGAAGCAATGATGAATGAAGCACCTGGACCTATCAACTTTACAATGTTCCTGACACTATTCGGAGAGAGATTGCAAGGGACTGACCCGGAAGATGTAATTAAGAACGCTTTTGGCTGTTTTGACGAGGAAAATACTGGTCACATAAATGAAGAACGTCTTCGTGAACTGCTCACGACAATGGGCGACAGGTAATCAATGTATTATCAAAATTTTACTATAATTATAACATTGTTGTGCATTATTGTCTAAATGAGATTTATATGGATATATCAAAATATGTAGGAATTAAATTTAATGATCCTTTGAATGATTCTTTTTATGAGAAAGAATAATTATTCTGATTTATAAATGTTTTACCATTTTTAGTAATCATATAATCGGCAAATAATAATCGATCAGTTATATAATCTACAGGATTGTTAAAATCTTCCAAAAAATTAAATAGAAACTCCAAAAAAACATTTTTACAATCATTTGCATGAATATACGATTATATGTTATTTTTTACATTTAAAACATGAATTTTTTTTAATGATGAAATCATTAACTTAATAATGCAATACCAATTTTTTTTTTTCTATCGTTAGATTCACGGACGATGACGTAGACGAAATGTATCGCGAGGCACCGATCAAAGGTTCTATGTTTGACTACCTGGAATTTACTCGAATCCTGAAGCATGGCGCAAAGGACAAGGATGAACAGTAGTGAGCGAACGCGGATTCATCTACAAGTCGTTTGCGTATCTGATACACAAAATCGTAGATAATATATGAAGTATTTCGTCCATTCCTTGCACTTCTTAATTCGTCAGATTTTTGTTCATCAAACATCTTTATCAGTAAACATTTTTATTTCATTACTGATAAGGAAATTCTATTCAAGACTTACAGGACAACTCTGAACTATAAAATATGTTAAAAAATTTAAGAATTTCTATTCTGCTTGCATTTCGTTTGCTTTTATGCTTCTACAGAAATTAAAGTGGAAAGATTGCTCAAATAAGAGTAATCGTAATGCATTTAGAAGCGCAAGGTGCGTAATATAAAAAGATCTTCGCGTGCTATTCGCCGTCAGCCGTAATAATTTTTTGGACGATTGCTGTACAGTCGGTGAAAGTTACACGTGTAAAATATTTATATATATATACATATATATATACATAAACTGGACATGTAACTGTTGTAGATTCAGCATTTATATTTTAATATAATATTCTATTGCGTACGAAATTAAACGATATTTGTTTTCTTATTTCTCTTATCTAAAAATTATATTACAGTAATTATATAAATTCAATTATAGAGATCAATACCTAGACTTTAGATTTTTAATGATTCTCTTATGATAAATGGATCTCTCGAGCAATAATAATTATAGGTTGGATGGTGTAAAATTTTGCATGCATAAGGACATAAAAATTATATTCGTATAAAATTTGATAGGATTTGAAGCACATCTTTCAGGAGGAATACATTCCACAGAGGAAACGTTGCCCAAAGTAAAAGAGAACAAAAATGTTTATTGTTTCCCTCCTTGGGAAATATTAAGAGGCTAATAGCCGGCTGTTAGTGGCATGTAATTACGAGTAGACGCTTTTATGAGCAACAAATGCGCGCCACAGATCTGGCTGTGGAAAGCCGGATATATGTAATCGAAAGATTCCGCAACTTTTTAACGATTTTTCCGCTTGAGTTTACCGTTAATTTCACACGAGAGAAATTCTCATACTAATAATACACCATTAATTATAGTGAAATCATACATACGCGGCATTCTACCTTGGACGATTTCACAGAAATTTTCTTCACTATTCGAGAGCGTAGAAATTCGAACATGCAAATTAATTCTGTAGTTTCGTTTTGTTATATTCTTACCACAGGTTGTGCTAATATTGAAATATATTCCGTGCAATATCCGATATTTGACCTCAATTTTATCTTCGTAAAATGAAGATATGCAATAAACGAATATATGTTAGATCTGATATCGTATAAATCCGCGAAATTAACGATTATTGCGCGAATGAGGATATACCACAAGTTCTCATTAATAAAGAATCAAGAATTTACTTAAAAAAGACTCACCGGTTGCTACCAGCGATTGTTTGTGAAAATCTATATGCCTCGAAGATAATCCGATGCTTGGTGATCTGTTAACCTGAAGATGATCCTTTGCTCCGACAATAATCCATTCGTTCCGCACAATTCTCTCCAGGCGATCATGCATTGCTTCAACGACGTATTTATCATTCGTAAAATCTTCCGGCGTCATACTCCCGATATTTCCGGAACACGTACTGAAAGAATGCTTGATTATAAAATTCTCCGCGTTATATTTCCGGTGTCGTCGAAATTCACATACGCGAACGCGACCTAATAGCGTGACTGCACGTCCGAATGCAAAAATATTACGTAGTAACGCGTCCTCCGCGTCCTTACGTGATATCGCTATGGGACGCGGAAAAACTCACATAACATCACTACATTCTTCGACGCTTTGGAAATATCGCGAACGAGTAAAAGTAATTGTAAAATCTGCTCTGTTCTGATTACCCGATATCGCACTTCCGACATTATTGAGATGTCCCGAAACATCTACCGAGCAAACTCGAAGCGGTCTCGAACTCGACGAATTAGTAATTAACACGGCGTCTTGCTAATATCACCGAAGCGTTTTGTCTTTGCAAACACGATTTTAACAATTCGACGCCGTGTTTCGCGATATTTCCCAACGATCGCGATGGATTTCGCGGACAAGATGATTACTCTACTTACTTTCCAATATTTCCCGAAGCACTGTGCCCGTCGCCTTCGATTATCGAAGTATCAACGCGAGTCATGCAACTAACTTCAGTATCCTCCCGAGATCGCTAACCTAATTTTTTAAGGTTATACGTGCTATATTATCACGAATCGTTCCACGATACATGACAACTGTTTCTCGACATTGCGTATTTAAATTTTTCGACTAGAAAAAGAACAGAAAAGCAAGAAAGAACGAATTCTCGGAAATTTGAATTATGTCGACTGAAACTGGTGATCGTCGAGCGTGTGGCATGCGCTACTCTTCATCGAGTTTATACAAAGTCGGATTACTCGGACTCTTCGCGTTCTTCGAATAGTGTAGAATACCACGTAACGTGTTTGGAAGGCCGAATACTTTACTAGGAATGGTGCTTCGCGTTCGTAGCATCCGCAAAAGCGTCAACTCGAGCGTCCGTTAGTGTCGTTTCACTAAACAGGCTGATTACCGGAACGATGGAATACAAAAGTGCAACTTGTAAGTTGTTCATTATGTTTCGTACGTTATTTGTATTGTTCATACTATGTTCACGTATAAGAACAATATAATTATTATTTTGACATTTTATGTTTTTTTATTACGGTGCTAATTCTGGCGACCCTCATGAAAAATAATAAGTACAAAAATTTAATTTAATACCTTATTTGTTTCCCAAGTCGTTTTTCCAATTTCATGTTATTCCTCGCATGCGGAGCAAGTTAAAAGCGACAGAGAATTTCGAGAATAAGTTTTGTAAATAATTAACGTCATTGGATTACTTTGAGTTTATTGGTTTTAAGGAACATCGTGTATTGTCGCGTGCTTTGTAAACGCTGAATTGTCAGCACTAGAAAAATAAACGTTCGTAATGTTATTAGATCGTTGGAACAAAGGAATATGTGCGTTCTAGAATGTCCGCGAATTGCTATGCGGTCCATACGTGTTACTACGCTTAAGTAGTAACACATATGAGGACACAATAGTCGGGAATATTGTTCGAATGATTATAGAGACACGAAATTTTATATTCAGAAATTATACGTTTTAACGTAATCTCGGTTAGCTTCGAAATCGACAAAATTATCGTAAAAAGGAAACTGGTTTTGATGACACGATTTTCAGGCCTATTTCGGCGTAGTAATAAACATCGAATGCGTGCTGCGTCTATTTCTGAAAGTACCGAAGACGCGATCACGAAGAGTTCTTTTCAAGAAAGGATTATACGAAAAATCGCAGGAAATGATGAGGGCACTCGAGCTTCAACGCGTGTCAGGTAACATGAAAAAAATCCTCGTAGATGTGACGTTTCGCATACGCGATGAACAATTCACACACATTAACACAGGTACAGATGATTACAGAGATCATTGTGTAATATTCCGGTTGTGGTATTCCTGATATTCGCGGTATTTAGGTGCAGATCATTAACGAGTGGAAACGAATCGGGGGGAATAAACGTATCGATGTATATACGAAAAACGGTGAAAACTTCGCGAATATTCCCTATATTCCTATATTTTGAATTTTATTCTATATCAAAGATTAAACCGCGAGAAAGGTACCTCTAAATTCTCGATAAAAAACAAACGATACAGACGGCTTACCATCGGAATATATTCTAGCACGAAATGTCGAAGATCTTTTCCCGTAATCTATATTCAAAACGAAATAGACATATTTAAAATGTAGACGGACAGAGAGAGAGAGAGAGAGAGAGAGAGAGAGAGAGAGAGAGAGAGAGAGAGAGAGAGAGAGAGAGAGAGAGAGAGACTTCTAACAAAGTACAGAAGAAAATAGCTGAAAGTAATCTCTCGTCTGCCTATCGCTTCTTTCCTGTCTCTCTCTTGTCCTTCCCCTATCACACTCCAGAGCATAATTCGTAAACAAATCACTGCATATTCTGCAAAACATACGAGACGCGTAAACACGCGTAGCAAAAACTGTACAGTGGCAACGACAGGTATCGCCGCGTCGTACCCGCGCCCGCGGGGCGGGACGGGCGGACGCATGCGCGCGCCGCATGTAGTCCACGCCGGGTATACGGAACGGAGTCCTTTAGTCTCCTCTTTACCGCGCGTGTGATCGGTTCGCCTGTACGGTGAGACAGGTACGTTCCCGTCCGCCCGACCGCCCCCTTGCCTTCGCGTTCGCTCGGTCCGGCTCGCCGAGCGCTTCGTGTCGCTTCGTCGGACGGCCGCCCCCGCCTTCATCGCGCTCGCTCCGCTCCGCTCCGCTCCGCGTTCGTCCGGTAAATAGAGCGGGCTAGGCTACTTCGCCTCCGTGCCGTAACTGCGATTTAATCGTCGATCGAAGAGGCTGTGCGGGTGGCCCCTGCGTCGCGAGTGCACCGTGCGACCGAGCGAGAGCGTCTCGACGAGCTCCGCCGTCGCTCCCTGCCGCCGTCGGGAACAGCAATGGGCCAACGATGAGGAATTGGGTTACGACGCCACGCGACCCACGATGTCCTGCGTCGAGGATACCGCATTCGATCCTCGGGACCGTTCGTTAGACCGCGCTCGGCACACAGCCGTGAAGTACGTCTTGTGAGTAGCACTTACTCGTTTATCGAAGTCAGGGTCGAATAACGAGCGAGTAATTCCGCGAGATACTCGCGCTAACATTTGCGTCGCGTTGTCGTCTCGTGGTCATCGTGGTTTAAAGAGGGTGAGATAGATATATTGCGCGTCGTGACGTCGTGACGACAAGTAGTCGTCCTCGTTATTGAAGCGACGACATCCCGCGATGTTACGTCCGGACACTGAAATGAATGTGCGTTTCGTTATTGAAATAGCGTCCTGAATATCGAGGGCATTACGTCGCGCCGGGGACACCGTGCTGCGAATGTTCGCCGCGCTGTTGTTACGGAAACCCGGGACGAAGATTACGTCGCAACACCGCGCGCGCGGACATTATTGAAGTAATCATCCCGACTTGCGTCGCGAATTACGTCACCGACAAGCCGTGTAAACATAAACGCCACTCGTCATTGCGACGTCGCGGAATCGGGGCGAATCGCATGAATCTTCCGATTCATTCGCGAGGCATACAATCGGGAGCTACTACGCGGATCCTGAAACATTTCAAATTGTGATTTCAAGGAGGCCGCATCCCGCCGCGTCGATCGCGTCGGTGCTGCTCGCCAATCTGGGCTGATCGCGTTGTGCATCGGAACACGTCTGTCGTACACGTCGTCCGTCCCGTCGACCCCTCGAGGACACCTCGCCAGTGCATCGGATGTGTGAGAAAGTGCAGCCGCAGCGATACGGTGGACCGTAGAGGTTAGGCTAGGCCGACACCCACCGAGCGAGTCGATCAGCTGTTCCGCGGCGCCGACATCATCGTCGTTTCGGTAAGTACTCGTCTGGTTTTCACTTTCCTCGCCACCTCACCGTTCAGATGCATCACGCGGTATCTCGAAAACGACGAATCCCTGTCCCGTTCGATATCGACACGCACGCGAGCAAATTGTCGATATCTTCAAGCATTGCTATTGGATATGAACTTTTTTTATTTATCTACTTTTCCCCTTGCGTTTTAGGGTTTCGTTTTATCTGCATCCTAACGAAGACAATACAGTGTGATGGGAAAATCGCGTTTCAAAATCAATGTTCGGTAATGTACGCGTTTGATGAATCACTCCCGCGTCTCCCGCGTCTTATAATTATTTCGGCTCTCGCGTTACATCGTCACTGAATATCGATTCCAATTGCCAGCGTTCTTGGTATTAATATGAAAAATTCAGAATAACGTTGGTATTCCTAGATGCACCTGGCTCGAGCGAGTCGATGCGCTGCTCCACTTTTTCGGAATGCAGCCCGGGCCCAGGGCTGCCTTAACAACTGCGCTTAATGAGCGCCCTTAGCGCCTCTTCTTCTTTACTCGGTTGATCTTTGTTCCGCTGAAAAATACAGATACATTTTTATTGCTTGTTAGAATCTATATTTACTTGTTTACGTGTACGACATGCTTTGAGGACGGATAGATTCGCGATGAAAAGTATTCACGACTCAGCAAACAGTTACTTTGTTACGCAACAAAGTAACAATTACGTAACATACCATAAGATTTAGCTGACATTGTAACATCGATGATACTTTGTGTTTACTGGGGAGTTTACTGTGGCGTTTCTTCTTGTTACTGCTTGATTTGTTAACCATTTGCATCTCACAGCTCTAAATACTACTTCAACTAAATTCAGAAATCGGAGACGTTCAAGTGACAGTCGGCCTCTATCACCGCGCGCATTAATGCGCGCATTATTGGTGAAAAGTGAACGTCTCGTGGCTCACGGAATATTCTGCGGCTGGTGATGAATAAAGTGACAATCATTATGTGCAGATTATTCCGGTTTTACGGTTAGATATTTCAAGGCGGCCCAGCCTGGTTAGGTCCTTGGACAAAATTCCTCCGTGATTTCGGGGATTTTATTGACTTGACCGTCACGTCGTTTCACCTCGAGCGATAAATCGGATAAACACAGGTCTTATGTTTTCTGTCGTGAAAAAAGTGAGAAAGTTCGCGCCACATCGGTGTGAAATCATAATGCGACAATATTTTAATAATAAATCTTAGTTTCCATCTGTACGTTCTTTGCGCCATTTCTCGGTGTTTCCTGAAAGATATCGCGAGCGATATTGCGACGAATTGCGCAAGCATAAAGAGAATTGCGCAAAGAACGCAAATGGGAATATTTCATCGTGAGACAATCACGGCCTCTTGAAATGTCAAGAACATTATAGTACGAATATTTCTCTCCTATCGCTAATTCGTGTCGCGTGTCGCGCGAAAAGTCCTCGCTTTGTTTACGATGTTCGGCATGAGAGGGGAACGCACAGGTGGTCAACGTTTTTACGATGTTGGGTAGTCGCGACGTTGCAAGGTCAAGTCGTACATGCGAAGCAGTCATAATTTCCCCCCATTATAATGCTTGAATTACATTCAACGAGTGTCACAATTACATAGAAAGAGAATGCATATTAAACTTTGAGTTCGGCCTATTGTTGCAGCGGCACGGGTTTTTCCAGTAAGTCACGAGTCGTCGTTTAATCGCGACATAATTGATCGAGTCAACAAATTGTGTCGTATTATCGCGCGAAAATTACGCCTGTTTTCTAACGTTTAACGTATATTACGAGTTTCCCAGCTGCGTTGCGAGCTGTTTCCCGCGTGATGAAAATGTTTATTATGCCCAACTTACCGTCGCATTAGGAACGTCAATGGCGCAAAGAATCTCCGCTTTCACGGTGTGTCCCGAACAGTAGCGGTACGACGAAATCGCTGTGTCGGCGACGTAACGGCAGATTGCAACGGGCGACTGGCGTTTTTACCGCAAATTTACATTGTTGCGGAAACACTCGGCAAATTACGTCTGACTTTTGCTTATGATTGTTTTTTCCGCGGTCGTCTTATATAACGTCGTCATGACTCTCCGTTCGACGTAGGAAGGCTCGATAAACCGGAAATGACCCATTGAAAGTGTACCTTTTTAAAGCTTTTTAAAGCTCATCCAAGAGGAACGTCTGAGCTCTCAATTCGTGCACCTTCTTCGTAAAGTAAAAATATTGTGTGTGTGTGTGTGTGTGTGTGTGTGTATGTAGCATCGTGTTCTCAAAGTATTTGACACCTCCAACGCGTATTTTCTGTCTAACGTCTCTATTGACGCATTCCTTGTGAAATATTATTATCCGGCCAACAAATGTTATGTTGACGCTTTTATTCGCGCATTCACGTCGATGAAGACGACCTGAAAATAAATTTAAATTTACGGCCGCTCGTTTGCGTTTCCATAGGACTAATTATATGATAAATCGCGTGTAAAGTGCGACTATGGAGCTCGCAGACGCGCGACGTAATGCGACACGACCCACGCGCGAACGAAATCTCGTGTACGCAACGTTGCGTAAGAATTCAGGAACTAACTCGGCGAAATGAATACGCATAATCGGTCTATACGAGAGAGCAGATCGTATAAGAAAATTTACGACACCGACCGCGGTAAAGGGAGCCGTCGCGACATGTGCGGCGGAACATAATTTTTCTCGTCTCTCACAATCGTTGCACTTGGCGTGTAATACACACGTGCGTGCGTGCGTGCGTATGGTGCAAGCATTCATATAAGCGGAACATTAAATGTCATACAGACCGTCCTAGCAGTTTTATTCGGGTGCTTTGATGCAAGCACATCGCAACGAGCCATCGAATTTGTTTCCCAGTCACTCAGTTAGCGCACATGTTATGTGTAAGCAAAAAGTCGTTACATAAAGTGAGATTTCTCGACACCCCTTTCGCGATAAGCCGCAAGGACGTAATTATGCTTCTCCTCTGCCGTTTCCTTTATCATCTTGTGAGTCTTTTTACATTCGGTTTCGCCTAGAAACGCGCGTTTGAATTCCAGGCCAATTAGGGGCCTGTGTCTGTGGAAGGCTTCATAAATAGCAGCATATGTCGTTTAACATGGTTAGCACGCAACAAGTACCGTACACAACGTGTACGACAGGTACAACATGTATGGTAAGTGTTGCGAATCGAGAACATCTCGCCGACGATTGATTTGAACGGATCGTTCGATTGGCTGTAGGCTTCCGCGCCTCATTCGTTTAGATATGACTTTATCGAAGATGAGTTACGTGACAGATTCATATCCAATTAATAATGAAGCCATTTCGTTCTTCTCGATTACATAAGTTAGGTTTGTTTGTAAAACAGATCCAACGGACAATTTGTTTTCCCTGTTCGCTGTTAAACTGAATTAGTCGTCCCGCTATTTACCTCCTCGCATTAATCTCACCGTCGTTATTAAATATAATTGATAACTTTTACTCCCGATAAGGCGAACCCTATTTTAAGTTATTATCAGGAGAGCGAAATAAAAATAGAAGATAGTAAATCGCGCGTTACTCCCGCCGACAGTCGGAAATATTTAAGAGAGAGAGAGGTGCGAAATAGCGTTGCGCGAGAGGCAGCTTATCGTCGCTGTTTTTCGCGTTTGATCGACACGCGTGCGCCACGTAGAGCTCGAGGAAGATAAGGCAATCAAGCATATAACGACTCGCACATGTCGCGTGCTCATCACGCGAACGGTATTATGGGGCTACCGCAACTGTGCCGCCGCGTTTGCGAATAGGGGAACGCGGAACAAAGCGCTCGTTGCTTCGAATATACTCGCCAGGAGCGGATTAAGGCAAAAAGGAATTTGGCGAGGAGCCATAATTCGTCGCGGTTTTTCCCGGCCTTCAACACTCGGCGTCTCGCGGCGACAAAATTCCAAATTGAATTCCTGTTGAAGCCAACTTCACCCGTTTATCCCCTCTGTGGTAGAAACTTGCAAAATTTATCGTGTAGACGAATGCCGTAGATGAGTCACGCGCGGATATACAGGCGCGCGAGCGCGCGCGCCTGCCCGCAAGTCTGGCATAGTCAAAAATAAGACGAAGCGCGAAGGTATTCATCCGATGCCGCAAGGCATCGAGATATCCTTGGACGTTGCGGCCCTGATACTCTCCTCCTCCTCACCGGTTGCCCCTTGTGTCGTCGTAAACGGGACTTAGTCCTCTCGGAAGTTCCTTTGTGCGACGTTGTGCGCAAACAACAATAGCGATCGCGATGAATTAATGTCTTTTTACTGCCACTTATTGCATTATCGACAGTCGCTTTGATATCACTCGACCCGGCTTGCCCCGCGATCCCAATCGCCAATCGTTCTGATTACAGCCTAATCGTAATGCGTAATCAAATTGCATGCCGGGAACAATAGCAATAATATGTACTACGGTTTTGAGCCGCGTTCACTGAAATATCTGATTTTCCAGTCGATCCGTCCGATGACCATCGTATTTTAATCTGATCAAGATGCGAACCCTCGCATCCTTATCACAAGCATACTTTATCATAATAATTTTTATTTAATAACGTGGAAGTGCGACTTGTCAGTCGTACGATATCTAAATCCGATCGCGTATTATGAACTAGAATTTTTCTTACGCTTCTCAGGTGTGTAGAAATCAATTTAGTTCGGGCTTAGGTACACTCGCTTGCGGTTACTTCACTCGGCTTGAGAGTGGTAGACACTCCTAGTGGAGAGTAGTAGATATTCCTAGTAGATTTGCTACTTTAATTTAAGGTAACACGTATTTCGTTCACGCGAACGTTCACGGTTCGGTTAATACGAGCGAGTACGGTCAGAGCATGAATCATTCCTCACCCCTGCTTATTTCGTGACCGAGCAGATGGTGACAGACGTCGATCCAGTCGTTCTCTGTAGATCAGCCATCGGCTGATCTACGGCGCGATCACGAATCTGCGAGCATTGGCTGGCGACGACACGTAGACACGCGAGTTCCTCGTGCGTTCAATTTTCACGCATCTTCCCCCTCCCCCCCTCCCCACCGGTTTCCCAACGCAACCAGGATTCTCCCCTCGTATCGCGACCCTCGGCTTTTCCTCGATATTACCCCCTAGGGACGATCTCGGATGCGTTCATAAAAATGCCAAAGCCAACGTTTGGCCTCTCTTTGCCACTCTCTCTCTCTCTCTCTCTCTTCCGCCACTCGATGACGCTGGTGAATGATACGCGAGCGCGACGAAAGCTCTAAGAGAACGTTCACGAGCGCTCGTGGGGTTTTTAATTGGATTAATTGGGTAGTTCATTGACAGGATGAGAATCTAATCTGGAGAAATTACTTTCTATTAGAATGCCCGTGGTTGACGCGTATTCGGTCGATTTACGTGGTATTTCTCGTTCGTTATACGTATGTTTCGCAACATTTGGAGAGATCGTTTATCGTTAAATCTGAGAGACATGCTCGCCGATGTTATTTTCGACAGACGTGAATAAGTATTTTTGCATAGAAAAATAACAAAATATACAGGTCAAAAAGTGAAAAATATAAATTGTCGGTTTGAGAAAATTTGAGAAAATTTGCAGCTTAGATTAATCGCGGGGCATTCTATAAGTAGTCCCAATTAGTGAAACTAGTGAATTCTGTGAATGCCGCTTTTTTTTCTCTCCTGAAAACACGGAGGGGTGTAAGCGGCTGGTCCCCCTCATGGATGCCTATATCTAGATGTAGAGCCATTACTAGACGCCGCGACGTCTGGCAGTCGTTTTCTGCTCTACCTCTACGTACTTTTCTCTCTATCTCTTCGGCCACCCATTCTCTTTATCTCGCATTCCTGCCGATATCTCGCCAATATCCGGTTAATTTAGCCGGCAGGCGTGCGAGGATTTTTAGCGGCGCGAGGCAGCGAAGCGTTGAAATTGAATCATGAGTCATCGAAATCTGCGAATGTATATATATATTTTTTTCATTTTGCGAGAAAACGGCATCGCCTGTTTTTGCTATCGTCAGCGATTTGTGTGGACGATACGAAAGTGCTCTCGAGAAAGTGTCCTCGGAGACGAAAAGTCTGTCTGACAACGTTAATTGAAAACTAGCTGTCGGAGCAGAGCACTCAATTAAAAACTCATTAACTGCGCACCTCTCGGCGATCATGCGTGCGCGATCGTTATTCGCGGAATGAAAATGTGCTGTTAAGTGTGTCGAAGGTTAAGTCCTGCAGCTGAAATGTTAACCGGTCATCCAGGCGGAATATTATAATACAGAACCGTGGAAAATATTCGGAATAAAAGTATCCCTAGCGTCGGCTGACATTTTCAGTCGTTCTGCCGTTTCTTCCACACTCATGGCCGCTGACATTTCTCGAAAGTGGTGAATGCCTTTCTCGGTCGAGTCATTTCGAGAGATTCGACGTGACTGCTCTAAGCGATGAACTCTCACGAACTTCTCGAACGCGTATTTATTTATAAAATAGTCTCTAAAATGGTCTGTTTTTTGCTGCTGCTGATTGATGCTCAGTGTTGAACATCAATGAAACACGGTTAATCGCATTACACCTATATGCTTATAACTTTATGACATGTCACTTGTTTTTCAATTGTTACGGCACGATGTATTTAAGTTGGTTCGTATCAATACGATTGGAAACAATATACGTAGTAGGTAGAGACGCGATATATATCGCCAAGTAAATAAATGGAGAGAAGGAAGAAACATCGCGTCACACGGTGCTATCTGTGAGGTACTCGCGTGAGGGTAGTAATCCTGTTGTAACGTTAAACACGTACGAAAAATGCTGGCGGAAGATATGGAAACCTTGCGCGTTATTTTTTTATACATCCATATCGCATCGTATACGCAGTCGGCGCTCAAGTACAAAATGGAATACGACACACGGAGTCCGATTCGAAATTAATGCGAATCTACGGCTTCTTAATTCTCTTCTAACGTCCGCTTAAATTATCGATTTTGAGCTCGGTCTGATCGCCATGGAGACGTTGTAGCGCTGACGAAGAGCGAAGAGTGCTCGTAAGGGCCGTAAAGTCGAGTGTATGAATAACGGCATAAAATGTCGTTTTCGAGAACAAAGCGGCGCGATCCTTTGAAGAATCGCGAGAGAACGGCAAAATTGCGACACGCACACGAGTGAACATCTGACATTTAAGTTTCGTTGCATCATCTTTGTTTAGGTTTAGGTAAAACTTGAGGTGATATACTCGTACTACACGTGTGTTCCTTTTCGTAGTCGTGGTTTTTCACGACAGTGACTTCACGACGATCAGTTGAAACGGCCATAATTCTTTGAGAATTTTATAACGACTGTCGTGTTATTATCGTGCATATCTTGCATTTTTACATTAAGACGTTGCGGTGTCGTGGTGTTTACGCTGAACCCCACTGAGCTGAAATAACGAGCCCCGAATAATCCTCATTGCACAAATATTTTCGTGCGCTCGCCGGCTACAATCAATATTTACCACAAGCGACGATAATCCCTCGATTTTACGTGATAGTGCCGCACGCCCGCTGCTGGTCATAAAATAATTCGCCTCAAGCACGCCTTATTCAAGTTACACGGGAATTACGACGTAAAGCTCGTAACGAAGCCTGAGATCGTTATAACTTGCGCGAAAGTCGCTCGGAATCGTGCCTGTGAATTACTCCATTGCGCATTGCGCAACGATACGTTTCCATGCTGCGCGCGCGTTTAACGTTAAATACGATTAAGCTTCTTTTTGCTCGATGCGAAAATAGTATCGTAAACGATAAATAATGGAATTACTCGGCTAATTCGAACCGACAAGTATATATATATATGTATATATATATATACTTGTCGGTTCGAATTAGCCGAGTAATTCCATTATTTATCGTTTACGATAAATATATATATATATTATATATTACGATAAATATGTATATATATATATATATATATATATATATATATGACGTTCGGTAAAATTGTATGTATCGCCGAACTCGACCGCTCGGGAATATCCGACAGTTTACTTTTTTTGTGAGCGGCTATACGTAGACGTAGCTCGATAAAAGTTATATCGTTGAAATCGCCCCGCTCAGTGCGAGTGTCCCCCGTAATTTCCGGAAAAACTGGTTCCCGAAAACGCGGTCGAGTTGCGCCACAACCCAAGATGTTTCACTGTCGACCAGCGTGGCCGGTTATCCGGGTCACCCGGTATATGGGTCGACCCGGTTGCAGTTTGGTGGGCTTCCAGGACGACGTCTAGACGCGACGTCCTGAAGAGTCACGGTGGAAAAGCGGACTTTCCCCGACGCGGGCGCGCCCTCGAATCGTTACTTCGGGCCTATCTAGGCGGAACGATTTCCAACCGCATCTGATCTTCGATTTTCGCTTTTTATATAAAAATGACACACGCTACCTTCTATCTTGCGGCTAAAACAACGTATAAGAATTATGCGATATCTATTGTTACTTTTTGGAACTTTTTGAACCTTGAAAGTAATCAACCTTGTGTCGCGCATTCACAAAAGTTAACGATGTTAATTCGTGAAAAAGCGCTATTTCTGATAATTATAATGATTTCGCGATTGTTTATAACATAAAAAACAATCGGAGATGCGTATTTTTACTACGGAGTGTAGGTCAAGATATACGTATGATTGTGTTGGCTAAAAATAACTTATAGACTTGTGAACATGTGACACTTTTTCCATCCACTCGTAGAGCCACGGAATAAACATGGATCTTGCTGGCTCGTCACGTTACACGCTTACACAGATTGCAAAATTCGCATTTCTTGTTACCTTAGAATGTCGTAAAAGTAACAAGTTGGATTCGTGAGATTAGCGTCGTTAGAATCGTGAGATTTTCTCACGCTGATACTTCTGAGAAAGTGAGCTAAATGCCGCGACATCGCGTGAAAATCATCCCATTTAAGCAGTCTCTTTTTATTACGTGACAATGAGACGTAAGCCGCGTCGTAAGTCAGTCGCGGGATCGCTTCCCTACGACGATGGCGGTAGTGAATAGCGTGGATAAGGAAGGGTGTGATTCCGAGTAGAGAGATAGATATATAACAGTCAGCATCCACAGTCGAATCCGCGGACTCGCCGAGTTTTGAGACATTTATGGAGCAAAATTTCTGAGAGCTGTTAAATTTCTGAGTAGCGTGTAAAATATTGAAAGACACACGAGGGTCCTTCAGAATTTTCTAAAGTCTCCGAGAAAATCACTAGAAGCTACACCAGGGGGGTGACCGTGGCTCTCCCTCGATTTGAACCTATGAACGACGTTGGGGGTGTATAGCGCTGCGCAGACGCGATATCGATTTCTCGCGAGTGCCGTGTGCGCGAGTGGGCGAAGGAGAGAGCCGGCCCATCGCATCTCGCATCCACAACCATTCCCTGTGGTGTCCAAGGGTCAACCATGTCGCGTAGGGGACGCGGGAAGTGCAGGGCACAATATATAGTGGATTGAGGGTGCAGTACTGTGCCGCTCGACTTGAGCTGCCGACGATGACGATTGTGGAAGCCTGGTTGAAAATGACCAGTTCGTTTCCTCCCGAATATTCCTGAAAGACTTTTCTAGACCCTTTCGCGTATCTTTATTGCAGGATAAATCAGGGACAGGTATTACGGTATTTCAGTCACTTTCGTCTAAGAAGAACGAAAGAAATTGAATTTGAAACTGGATTTTTTTTTAAGAGAAGCTTGCAAGGCTCCTTTGAGATAATACCACACGGATTAAGATTCATGCATGAAATGAACAAATAAATGAAATAGACTCCCGTGTAATCTCCTTTCGTAATTCTTGATATGTATAAAGTAGAAATCCTTTGCAAAGTTATAAGAATAATAGGAGTATATTTGCAAGCGACTTGGTGCCGTCGGATTCTCCGAGTAATCGTCTTTGGGAGTTTCGATTCCATTTCCTGCGTTTCTCGTAGTAGTATAGAACGGAGTTTGCATTCTCCTGACAAGTTATTATGCCAAATCCGATAATTCTCTTGACGTATATATTTATTTCTGTATCATCGCAACATACATTTGCGAAATATAGTTGACTTCATTTTGCAATCGGCTGCGCATTTACTGAAAATTATTTCATTATTTTGAGAAAATTACTTCAGTATTTTGAGATGGAACAATCAGGTGTTTCATTCTAAGTCACCCGCGTCTCCGAAATCCCGCTTCTGTCGAAATGCGCGTGGAAAAATTTTAGAATTGAAACGAACCGAGATCTCTCTTTTTTGTAATCGATCGAACGCCGATTGGAAATGTGCACGTTCGAGGAAATTATTTCTCCGCGGCGTATCTTCTCTCATTCAGAGAGTGGGATGTTCGTTAAGCTCTCTTTTCGTTTGGAGAGGTCGCGATTTAAATGTCTCACTGGCGTTTAACCCATCGATAATCCCGACAATCCCGTAATTCAATTAGTTCCCACGTCCCTGAAGAAAAATGCCGACAAACGTCACGTTGCGCTCTCGGTGTCGGAGAAGACGTACAAGAGACGCTCTCGACCAATAAGCTGCACCAACACGAGCGAAAAAATGTCATGGTTATTGCGCACAATGTAGGACATACAGACAGCCCTGTTCGTTTAGCTGAGATAGAAAGCGCGCAGTGTATATAGCAGCGGAAAGACGTATCGCGATCGTTACTCGTAAACTGAAAGGGCGCGCGTAACGAATGGTGTTGTATTGGAGCGCCGGAATAAATCTCCTCCGATTTCGACAGCAATTCGCGCATAATCCGAAGAAACGAAACTTTTCCAGTAGGTAGAATAGAAGCGCCGCGATAATAAATGATCGTAGTGTGGTTTCTTACTCCAGCCGTGTTATTTCGGCAACGGAAAATTTTTACTTTACGTTAATATAATTTTCGAGAGATAAATGCAAACGAAAAGGAGATATTTTTCAGTATCAGTAGATGAATGATATTTTCTCGGGAAAAAATCCCGCGCCGTTTATTCGCTCACCGATGCTCCTGCTGATTTTCACACGCGATGCTCTATCGCGAACACACGCGATCGTGATGATCGTGATGATCGGTTTCGAGAATCGTTTTGTCTCGCGGACAAGATCGTAATTGTGTAATGAGAGTCGCCGCGACAGGTGTGGGTGACTTGGATTTATGTTTCCTTCCTGGCTAATATCCGGACGACTTTGTTCGCGCACGACGGCTACACACACATACACGTGCCGCACCTGATTGCCGTAGGGTTGGGCAGTGAGTTTTGAGGAACGGTGTGACAATGAAACCTGATCTGATAGGCTCGATCGGTAGCTTCACAGGCCACTGCGCCCGCGACAATGCCGAAAGGCCCGACGACGACGGGAGGGCGGAAGAGCCGCCGCGCCGCGCCGCGCCGCGCCGCGCCGGGGGCTCTGGGGTGAGAGAGTGTTTCGTTAAGTGTTTGAAATTCAACGCGACTTGCCCATCCTGTGCCTCGTGCGAACCTTGTTGCACTCTCCAATTTCCCTCGTCCTCCTCCCTCCGTCATAATTTCGGATCGTTTTTCGTGTAAACTTTGTAAAAGTAGAAGTGAGAAAAATTCGATACGTTCCAGTCAGCAGTCCTCCGTTCGTTCCATGAATAATTGGTGTGAAAATAATAAGAAAGCTTTTTGCTTTCTACATTTGGACTTCTGACATTTTGATTTCTGACATAAGAGTCGCAAGTGATAATAATAGTTGAAATATTAAATCTGCCAGAGCACAAAAATTTATACGGCGAATTTACCGTTAACATTACACTATGCGACTATGCGTTATATGCGGTACGCACGTTCGAATTGAAATGTTCCTTTGTGTACTTTAATAGGGTCTTAATCGGATAAATTTATTTGTCCGTGCCTACGCGCGTTTGAAAGTCGAGAACAACAATCGTGAAATATAAAAATGTTGGAAGCAGAGTTATTGCATTTTAAAAGTGGAAAATAGGTCAGAATGGATTCGAACGGAACGGCAAGATTAATGGCGAAGCAAGCGATACAAATTTAGATGAACGTTATTTTTCTCGGAATTAAATGTTCTCGTAGATTTGATCACGGCTGTAGCGCCTCGCGTCTTCAGAATTCCTTTTTTCTTTTTTTGTTTTCGGTTACGTAAATCCAAGCTCATACCGCACTTTCTCCTTTGATTTGCTCTTTTACTTCTCGTTGCATTTTCCACTTTCATTCCTATCCCTATTTTCGATGAACGTCGCAGATACAGAGACTTACGACGAGACTTATGCGCTCACGACGTTTATCGCACGATATTTCTGTCGGACATCGGTTCTCGGATCGCAAAAAAGACACGCGCTCGCCTGTCAGCGCGACTCGCGCTCGCGGAGGAGGCGTCTGATGGAAATATCGCGCAATGAGTGTCAGGTACAGCAGCGTTGCAACGAGGAATTCGAAGACACGCATTCGCGAGGCAACGGAGAAAACGAAAACAACGTGGAAAATTTGCGCGCGAGTTGTCGCTTAGCCAACGGGGGAAAGTTATAATAAGAGGGAAAGCATTCAGCCCGCGGAAAGCTTGCAAAACGTTATTTACCAAAATTCCGTGACATGTTTTAACACAATTATACTGGGGGAATATGATCAAAATACGTGCGCGCAAATATTTTAGGCGTCTTAAAAACCAAATCACCGACTAGTATTGTAGTAATAACATGCTTCGAATGTAACTTTTATTTAAAACGTGTCCATCGAGACATTTAAAGGTTGCAAAAGAGAAGTTGACCCATGAACTTCCTGGCGAGAGGAGGAAAAGTCACCCTGGAATTCACAGTCGCAAATTCTATGCATCCTCTGTGTACATTTCTACGAGGCGACGACGCAACATAAACACGATCATCCATCATCCACTGGCACGTTCTAATTCTGGCAACTGACCTAACTCACTGACGATACATACGTGTGCGAGTTAGTATAGTCGTCTCGCGAGGTGATTCGTAAGTTTTTTTGACGTTGCAGTTTCGTCGATGGCTTAGAACTAGTTGGAAAAGGTTGGAGTACAAAAGAGATATTTTTGCGCCACCTCCATCAGATTCTCGTTATCGCAATGAGAATGCATGCGAAACGGTATTTTGAAATAATTATTTTTGCCAGGTGTATCGTTTTGGTTCCATGAATTAATATCAAACTAAAAAAATATGTTTCCTATATATATATTTTTTTTCCGAATTAGCTCTCACTTTCATTGGTGTGTCGCGTATTTAATTTTTTCCTAGTTTGTGTGAACAGCATCGATTAATTGTTCGTGGAATAACACACTGACTGAAAAAAACCGGTTCTCGATTCAGACCTTAAATTGAAAACTTACTCAATAGGTTTACTCCATTCACTCCGGCTTGCTCCAATAACTCTTGTGATCTCCAAGAAGCGCTCCCTCTCACGCCTCGTCACTCTAAATTTTACGAGCCGCAAATGTTTGCCTTCAACCTTTCCCAAGTAGCTGCTTACGTGTCTATATAAGGTACACATAAGATATATTCGCGCTTGTCCGCGTTTGCTTTTATCTGCGGATATTCTTCGACAAACTTGGAGTCGATTTTCCGCGATTGTTAATTAAATCCTGCATTTGAACGAGCATACCGAAGACACCGCGCAGCGATACATCCAACAAATTCAATTCCCTCGGAGATCTTTCGAAGAGTTAATTTTTCTCCGGCAGAAGGATTCGACCGATAAATTTGCAGCCGCAAACCATCGACCGGTGGTTTCGTTGCTCCGACATGTTATCCAGAATATACTTGGGACGCGCGCAAATGTTCCGCTACGTATATGTATGATAGCGTGCGATTCCGCGAATGTAAATTAAACTCCATGGAACATAAAGCGAGAGGCGGCCGAGGCAACGAGGATACGGAATAAATGACCGGCCGACCTTTGTGAGTCGAGGTTGTATCAGTATAAAGGTAACATCAGCGATCCGTGCACGAAACCAGCAATTAAAGGAAAGGATCCGCGTTGCGGTACCAACCTTCCATTTTCGTTCCTCGCCGATTTACCGATCGCGAATTCGCGGACGCGCGCATCCCTCGATCCGCCGCGCCGCGCCGCGCCGCACAGTGTTGCAGAAATCGCTAAACGTGGCCAAAATAGGAAAAAATAAAAAGCGAAATTTTCGGCTCCCGTTTTCAATATATTTTCTAAAAGGTCCAAATTAATAAGTTGTAAGTAACATTTTGATGAAATCCAATTGTATCACGAAGATAAATGAATTCAAATGTACACGTGATGCGAAGTACAGCAGAATAGAGCTGGGTTATAACCCTCCAAATGATATAACTGATTTTGCGTTGAAACAATTTTTTATCATGAAAATGATGTGACCCTGTCTAATATCTCATCTGTGTAGTTTTATCTCCAATAAAGAGTGTATTAGAAAGTTATAAGTATATACAATAAAAATTACAGGACTCACTTTTAATATACAGTTAATCACTTCAATCGTGATATATAAAAAATGCATCATTTCGCAGCATGTTGTAACTTTGTGAAAATAAAGATAAAATATCTATTAATCCTTATGCAAAGGTAGAAAGAGCGATATCCAGCGCTTACAAAAATATGATAAATTTTATGAGCAGAGTTTGACATTCAGTGCGCTTACGGTCACAGACAGTAGACAGACGCTATCTACTGCAGGTAATATTGTTCAACACAAAAATTATATCCTCTATCAAAATCCTTTATTCTAGTTAATTTTGCTAATGTTAACTACAAATATAATAATTAACGATAATGTTTAAACTCTAATTAAATAATGTAGTAAACAATAGTAAAAATAACGACTGTAGAGTTATGAGAGAGTATCCATACAAGAAAAAACTCGAGAATTGCGACGAATGAAGATTTATTTGAAAGACTTCTTTCCTCAGATCCCATCATTTTGTCTTTAAAAAAAGTTTCAGATAAAAAAGCCGCGATCCCTTCCCTAAAGAAGTTATTGAATTGCTTGCAAATCTAATTGTAGCAAATATAGTTTCGGACGATGAATAGTTATATTAAATATTTTGTCTAGTCAATAGTTATACGAAGTAGAGAGCAGAAGATAAAAACTAAAAAAGGAAATAAAAAACAAAAGAATAAAGAAACAAAAATGTAAAAAATAAAATAATAAAATTAGAAAACATGTTATTTTAGTGATAAAGTACTAGTATTTACAATATAGTACGCTTCTTTTCATTCAACTGTAGTACATTATAGCGACAATTGATTTATGGCCACTATTTGGAGGTTTCGCCGAACACTGTGCGCCGGCGGAAAAACGCGAATTCACGACTTAGGCGACGGACGAACGCGCTACGACGATTTATCGTCGCGGGAAACGTATCGATTCGAGAGTACAGCGTCGGCGTCGCGGAGAAGGCTTCAGCCGGATTAAAAATCTATTAGGTAGGAAAACGTGGCATGAGAGAGGCCGATCGTCGCGACGCGCCTTGCGCCACTCGGGAAATTGTCTTGGTACGCTGACCCAGTGTGGTGTACGCCGTTGGATCGAAATAACTCCCTGGCCAGCTTCCTAGAACCACCGAAATTCTACTCGCTAAGCCACGCGTCTGCACCGTCTCTCCATTAGCGCGGCTAAAATGGATGAAACCGGAAGCAACTCGCGAATCCCGACGCGAGTCCCAACGATCGTCTGAGAATCGTGGATGAATTGCTGTTCATTGACCCGATGTATTATTCCTAGGGATAGAGCGATGAAGAGCGATATCGGCCCCTCTTTGTTTAGCTAAAATTACATTTGAACGTAGACAAGCTTCGACGATCGGACTATACCGGTTGATTGTAATCATCGCACCGACAGCGTGGGCGTAATTGATGGAACAATACGATATCTCTTGGAAGCGGAAATAGTACAAATAGAATTCCTCTCAGTCGTGTTTCTTTTGTCTGAGACTGTTGAACTTGCAATCGGACAATTTCTTTCTTTCGTAACTTGGACTTTCTCGCAAGCTTGCCCTCTTCTTGAAACGCAATTCGTCGCAAACGATACAGTCTATTATAAATTACTCGTAGCTCGACATTTCCTATTGATAGGAAAGCTATATATTTAGCACAGCTTTGGAATTGATTTCTTAGTACTTACTATCGCATCTGTACTGAATCTGTACGTACCAATTATGTACGTTATCCTATACATCAATTGACAAAATTTTTTAAATATATACTGAAAAACAGAAGAAAGTACCAATATTTGCTCTGTCCGCCTGTCTGTTATCGGAAGACAAGGGGGGTTAAGTGCCCCTCGCAGGAATGACTCGCTAGGCGAAAGGCGCGTCTTCGCGGAAGATCGTGTTCCCGTTCCTCAGCGTTTACAGCTAACGATAACTTTATTGGATTATCGCATCGTTGCACTTAACCCGTCCAATTCCGCCAATTGACTCGACACACCCACGCTCCTCCCGCGCCCGGAGCTCTCTCTCTCTCTCTCTCTCTCTCTCTCTCTCTCTCGCGGCAGGCTGTTTGCGTCGCGACGCTTTATCCGCATTCCGAATTGCCGGGTCACTCGAAACGCATCCTGGCTGGCCCCTCGTGAATTCGCGCAAGCCGGGCGCTCGCGAAAACTTCGTTTCGGCGAGACGTCGGGAAAACTCGCGTGACAATCGTCCAAACAGGAGCTGCGCGCGCGCTTTGATAAAAAGGACTCCTCGTATCTCGCGAGTCTGATTTTAAGTGACCATACAATACTCACGACGAGTTCTTCTTTATAAATGTTATTAATAATATTGGAATACATTGAATATATGTATATATATTCCCGTGTATGTTCGTTAACAAAACAATTCAACGTTATCCGGCCACCATACTATTGGGTTGGCAACTAAGTGATTGCGGATTTTAAATAAGAATGAAAATTCAAAATTTTTAATTTGCTTTTTTAAATTTTTTTCAATGCATGTATGCGATACATTGAGCTTCTCTGCAATATCACGTGTTGTGCTATGACGATCTGAATCGATAATGGCCTTGATATGGGTCTCACCGACTTCAACTGGACGGCCAGTTCGTTGAGCATTTTTCAATGAAAAATCACCAGAACAAAATCTGGCAAACCAATTTTGACACTGCCTTTCTTTCAAGGCTTCATTCCCATATACGGCACATAACTTCTTGTGTGCTTGCGATGCGTTCTTGCCTTTTCGGAAATAATACAATAAAATATGTCTGAAGTGCACGTCTTGCTTTCCCATTTTTAAATTGGGATAAAAACAAAACTAAACAACTAATCGATATAATTTTTGTACTAAATGAAAGGTAGAAGTCCAAACAATAAGAAAAAAATATAGGTTAGGTACTTTGAACACGTTAACGAAACAAAAGAAAGTGTAAAATCCATCTGTCGACAAAATCCGCAATCACTTAGTTGCCAACCCAATACATCTCGAAAGTTGACGAGTGGTTCAATTTCGCGTCTTCTGTCCCAAGTCTGTCCCGACAAGTAGGACATTCGACTTATGAGCTTTTTTATCGAGAGTTACACGAGAGAGAGAGAGAGAGAGAGAGAGAGAGAGAGAGAGAGGGGGGGGTGCTCGTGTACCCAGCGACGCTAAACGGAAGCAGTCGGCCGTGGGAAAAAGAGGGTCCCGCGACAGATTGAAGGTCAGCGGCGACGTCGTCGTCGCGTGCAAGATTAGCGTATTATGTTATACGTTATGTCACCCGTGTACGATCGTGACTGCATACGCGGGAACACACGACTGCAAACGTTCATGCACCGCCGAGTGTCGAAGTCGTGTAACGTTCGCTCGCGGTCGGACAATGAAATTTGCCGTGGCAATTTACGATGAACACAGGTGCCCCCGGCATACTTTCTATTTTAATGAGCGAGTTAATTTTAGACGAAGAAGTGCTTCTCTCGTCGAGATCGCCAGTGGTCGTTTCTTCGCGGCACAAAGTAGCCGGTCGCTGTGTAACCGAGCGCTTCTAAAAGTAGATAAATACTTGTGTGCCGCGGCTCTACGCTTTCGAAATTGGCGCGCTGTCACGCGTGTGACGGATCCCTTCACTTTGATGACGGTGCACGATATCGATCGCGCCATTGACAATTGACAATCGTCCAAATAGTCGTTGTTGCGACAAGTCGGTTAGGTTGCGAGAATCCCCCCCTGACAGTCGGCCTGATTCCGTCGTGGCTTTTATCGTTCGTGGCCCCGCGAACGTGATCAGAATAGGTTCCCCTTTCCTTCTCCCTTTCTTTCCCTGGCCCTTTCTCTCTTCTCGCCGTGATATCCTTTCGCAGAAATTGGAGATCATTGGAGCCGCGCCATTAGCATTTCCTTCCAAGAAACTCAAATAACTGTGAAAATATTTTTTTTATCGGCGTCACTTTATTAATATTCTTCTGAAACAAGGCTTCGCCACTCGACTGACTGATCGTGTTGGCCAGCAGCGTTATCGGCGATCTAATAAGCGGGTTCCGAACAGTCAACAAGCCCGTGCCAACATTGCCGGCCAACAAACCTCGGAATTCGGTCTGGGGCGAGATTCTTTGTTGGCCAACTTTGTTAGAAGCCAATGTAAACGGGTCACAGGCGGCCGATGTGCTCAGAGTCGAGGGAGAAAGAGAGAAGATTCTCTTCCCCCCTCGGAAGTCGTTCTCGGCGCTGCTAACGTGTGTGTGTGTGTGTGTGTGTGCTTGTCTCGCAGTAATCGGTACCGTTAGACACAATAGGTTCTCGCGGGCATTCGCTTTTGCTCGCGCTGTTAATTCACGAAATCGCGCGACTAATCCACTCGCCGATTATTCGCGCAATTCTTTTCTCCTCCGAGACGTGAGGCTTAATTCGCAAAAAAAAAACTCCGGTCGCGCGCGCGCGCGCGCCGTCTTCTCTGTTTCTCAGCGCGTTCACTCTCTCTCTCTCTCTCTCTCTCTGCTTCGAATAGGCACGAATACTTTGGGCGATCCAAAGTCGATGATCGCGCAAGGTGGACGACCGCGTAATAGTCACTCGAAGAAATTTCAATGCCGGCGTCGTGCACGCGGCAACCTAACCGTCGGACTCGCAACTCGCAAATCGTTAACCTCCGCACAGTGGCACACTGTCTCATCATCGTTCCGCTGTCGTTACGGCGATCGTAGTAAACCCGGCATCACGCGAATGCTGCGGCTCTTTGCACATCGGCATCGAGACTTTTCCCATCGTTGTCGACCGATCGATGATCGGCCGCGAGTCCGCCGCGAGTGCAAAGGGACTGTTCGTTGAATCGAGTCTCTTTAAACAACATCCTTCTTCAATCGTTTAATTTTTAAGTAGCTGTCGTGAACTGCGAGTCGTGAAAGCAGGGATTTAAGAGTATCGAGGGTGCAAACGGAGGAAATGTTTCTTCATCGGGTAGATTGAAGAGGAGAGTTTCGTTTCGACGAAATCTTTCCTCGAGAACTAATCACTGAGGAATCCGTAATCGAGAGAGAGAGAGAGAGAGAGAGAGAGAGAGAGAGAGAGAGAGAGAGAGAGAGAGAGAGCGCATCTGTTTCCTGCGAAGGGTAGTTAGGGGGGACGCTCGCTGTACACGTGAATCGCGAGGACGAGCTAAGTATAGCTCTTTGATCGGCAATGTGCTAATTACCGAGGGTACTGCGAGCTCGACTCCGCAGTGTCCAATAAATTCGAAAAGGAGATAAACGACGAATGAGTTCGGTGAATCTCGCCCATTCATCTCCCTCCCTTTCTTTCTGCCCGTTCTGCACTCGTCTTTCTCTCGTCGCTTTGATCGCCGCGAAATGACTTTATCGCTATAAGCTGGCCCCGCAGAGATCGCCTCGCTTACTACTGATCTCTCGCGTACGGGTCGCAGCGATGCAACGCATGCATCGGTGTGCATCCGTGCACTCTTGGATGAGAAGCGAGTCTGCAGCAAGATACGAAGAGCGATTTAAGCCAGACGAAACTCTCGCGGCATGCACTCGCGGTGAGCACTCGTCGATAAAACACGCGCAGCCCACGGTCGCGCTGATCCGGTGTTATTAATCTTCTGACGCACTTTGAGAGTCCGGCTTCTGTTTGATTTTCTAATCAGGAGCTGTCTCTTCAGAGATAGCGTCGAGATTTTCGATCTGAGAAAAATATTGAGAGACCCGCGACTGTATGTAATCTTGAGATAAATTATGTTAATAATAAATAAATATTTTAATAATCATATTTATAATAATACTAGACGGTTATATGGCTTGGTTATCGGTGATTCTTGGCTTCCTTTCTTGATGAATCATATTTCCGCGCGTAAATAAATTCCGCGGTGTCCTTGACGAGAAACTCGTATACAAACCGTAAATGGAATGGTGAAATCACTTGAATCATCGTGATACCGCTGCCGGCGTGTCTCTCCGCGCGACGCGATCCTACCTATCCTGGGTTAATCCTGCGTGCGCCATTAAGAAAGACGCCATTAAGAAAGACGCCGGTCTCACCGGTTCTCGTTCCGCGAGATCGCGGAAAATCGCACGATACAGCGGTAGTCATCGAGCACTCGTTAACTCGCCTGCTCGATTTAGCGCGGATTCTGATTTCTAGAAAATCCGACAGAACTGGCCGCATAGTCGACCGCGAGGGATGAAATCGGATATCTGATTATACCGAAGACTCGTTTCGTGCTCGCGTATAAGGAGAAGCGTAATGCGTGTACAGAGTGTGACGCAAAATAATGCAGACACTTTTCTGTACATTTCTCGATCACTTCTGCCTTGCTTTCCCCCATCAACATTATCTCGAGAATGAGAAAAAAAGAAAATATGTCAGGAGGCAACATGCCTCCTCACCTCATCGCGATAATGAGCCTTCTGTCTCGCAAACTTGGCGCATTATGTCACAGTGCCACCCTATATGCACGTAATCCTGATGGTAACCACTGTCGGAGGACGACTGCTCTATGTGCAACGGCAGATAGTCGCTGGTATTACGGTCCGTTGATACTACAGTTACGTTAATGCTCGCACGACAGAAGGAAGCCGAGACGCGGAAGACACAGGATCAGGGAGACGGAGCGATCGTTATGTTACGGCGTCGTATCCTCGTCCTTCGCCTGAGTCCTCGCGCTGTTCGCCGGGAACGAGGCGGATTACTGCGTTGTCGCAATTAACCGGCCTACCCCTTTTTCGTTCTCCGCGGGATGCATAAAGTGAAATGTCGCTTCTCCTAACCCAGGAGATCCTTCTTTCTTATCCTGAAATTAAACATTTTTTCAATTTTAGAATTTCTGAAATTTTCACTCAGTGGATTGAGAATACAGAGAAATATGAAGAGATATTTCTAAAGATCTTGGTTATAAATTTGAAGAATATGGAAATATCCGCGATATAGAATTGACGCGCTCTAGGATTTACAAATCCGGCTCTCGATCGCCGCCGAGCAACCTCACGCACGTCACAGAGTCGGGTCATAGAGTCTAGGATCCAAGAATCTATAAATAGGAGGATCTTGTTCCCACGGATTATCGCGTCACAGAATCCGACTGTATTCCGGGATTCGCGAACCGCGCACGTGCATTCGTAGAATCCCCTCGAGGATCCACGCGCGCGCAACGATCGGCGCTTTACGCTTACGCATCCGAGATTACATTTATAGATACGGCGTATCTATAAATCCGAGATCCAAGTAGTAGCGCCGGCGATGCGAAATCGCGGGACAACGGCGTCGTTAGAGGCAATTTCCGCGCTTCCGCCGCCGACGCACACTCTACGCTGCTCGGGCGAGCGAGACCTGAATCTTTGAAAATGGTGTGAACCGCGCGCGCACACACACACTCGATCTCGAATGCTGGGATGGCAAGCAGTCGGGAAAATATATAATATAAGTTTTGAATAACAATAAGTTCTCTGAATAATAATTGATAATCTTTTGTTGCGTCTTATACAACATTGCAGGTAACAACAACGCGAGATTCCCAAGAATCCCAATAAATGTTTTTTTGTATTTAATATATGTAAATGTTGCTGTGCTACGAGGGTAGTTCCAGATGTACCTGACCTGACGTATAAATAGCGGTTGTTGTTTGAAAAGAATGACTATGGTAGAAAGTATCAACCTTATAAAGCTTAAGTTTGAAGTTTGACGACGTTACGTTGTTTAGTATTTGCTTGTTGGCAGCCATCAATAGTGAACGCTCTCAGTGAATTTGTAAACATGGAAAAAACTGGTCATCGTTACGTGAGATACAATACTTTCATTTGAAAGGCTTCAGTCCAACCAATATGAAAGCGGAGCTAGATTCTACTCTGGAGGAGTCTGCTCCTTCGTTTACAACGGTAAAATATTGGGTGGCACTGGTCGACCAAATGAGGCGACCACGCCAGAAATGGTGAAGAAAATCCACAAAGTGGCATTGGATGACCGTCGACTGAAAGCGCGCGAGTTAGCAGACATGGTAGGCATTTCAAAAAGTGCTGCATACATCGCATATTGACTGAAAATTTGCACATGAGAAAGCTGTGCGCAAGATGGGTGCCGCGATTGGAGCAAAAACAGCGTCGTGAGGATGTTTCGACAATCGAGTGTTTGGCGAAGTTTCGCAGCAACAAAGCCGAGTTTTTGCGTCGATTCATAACCATGGATGAAACATGGGTCCATCACTTCACACCTGAGACGAAGGAACAGTCAAAAAAACAACGGACACCAAGGTGGCTTGATGGCTGTTTTGAGGAGCTCGACGATTCCCACTATAAACAGGATATCGTCGAAGCTATTGAACATCGCTGGGAAAAGTGTATTGAGCTAAAAGGAGACTATGTAGAGAAATAAAGATATTTTTTCCCAAATTTTTTGTGTTTTCTTTGTTAGGTCAGGTACTTGTGGGACTACCCTCGTAGCGTAGTATTAGTATTCGGATAATTTCCTGTCTAAATTTCCCGTATAAATGTTGTTCCACGAAAGATACGGTGTTTTCTCTACGGAGAAGCCCGATACTCCCATGATGCGATCGTGCTCGTACGGCGGCCTGCGGTTCTCTCCGGTCGCGCGTTACGACACCGCCGCGTTGCGTGACCCGAATCCACGCGTATTTCCATTTGATTACACGTATTTTATTGGCGCGGCCTTTTTTCCCGTATCGCAACGGCGCGTAAGTGCGCGCGCACCTCCTTCGGGCATCACCGTCATGCAATGCTCTGCTCTATTAACGAGGGAGGGAGGGAGGGGGGGGGGGACGACAAGGAAGACGCGCGCGCGAGTAACGGCATCGGATCGCGCGAGTTCCGGCTCGGATCTTCGAGCCGGAGGCTTCTCGCAGAGGGAGGAACCTCCTCCTCCGCGAGGCCGCGTTTCTCCGGGCAGGAAGTCACGCCGCCGGAAATCGCGTCGCGAGTTAACGTTACGGACGACGCGTGCCGGAAGCCACGCGAACGGTGCAAGCGGAGTATAGCGGGACGGGGCGTAATTGAGGATTATTTCGTTCTAGTTCTTAATCACCCAAGCACCGCGTGGTGAAGAACCGTGCGTTATTACAGCGTCTACCTGTGAGAAAGTTCATCTCGACCTCTCTCAGCCGACCCGTTGATGAATCCCTAATTAAGTCAAGTTGACGTCTTGATGAGAAATTAATTGATAGCGCCGCGATTTCACGCACACGATGTTCGTGCTGCGTTCGGCCGTAAGTATTAATCATAGATTGCGTAATTAAAAGGCGTGATTGACTTCTACGTCGGGTCGCGCAACTTTTTACGATCGACGCTGAAACGATTACCTCAACGTTGAGCGAAATCCCGGTGCGAGATCTGAGGTGAAACCCGTTTGACATTAATTAATAAAAATATAAATATTCATTCGCGTGCGCGCGCGCGGCGAAATCGGTGGTCTCTCTCGCGGTGGGCCCAGGCGCAGAAGGACGACAAATTTTCATCGGAAGACACGTCGAGTCTTGTGTTCATCAAAGCGCACACGACCGACGTTCGACGCGTGAATCTCGCAAGCGCCCGGCGTATAACGAGAGACTTCGCGAACGTTTTCTCGCCTTCAGACGGCCAGGGATAACGAGCGCCGGCAGGACGACTCCGTTGTAATTACCGTGTCGGATTAGATTAGATGGCAGGATAATTGGATCGAGGCGACCATCGATATAAGCGCGCGCGCGGTCGTCTCCGACGATAGAGGGGTGGAGAAGGGGAGAAGAGCGCCCGCTTTCTCTCTCTCTCTCTCTCTCTCTCTCTCTTTCTTTCTCGCTCTAAGCTCTCTCTCTCTTTCTCGCTCTAAGCTCTCTCTCTCTCTCTCTCGATGGCAATAAACGTCGGTTTTCTCGACGCGACCGGCAATGAAAGTTGAGCGGCGAGCCCCGGCCCTTCCTACGCGCCGCGGCTTTATAGTGATTGACTATTCCTGGACGTTGGCTCGTGAATCAACTTTGTGGCTGAAAATATACGTACGCGCCCGAGCGGAAGTGCGTGCATAGGTGCACCGGCGCGCATAGGTGTGCTCTCTCTCCCTTTTTCTCTTTCTCTCTCTCTCTCTCTCTCTCTCTCTCTCTCTCTCTCTCTCTCTCTCTCTCTCTCTCTCTCTCTCTCTCTCTGTCTCTCTCTCTCTCTCTCTCTCTCTCTCTCTCTCTCTCTCTCTCTCTCTCTCTCTCTCTCTCTCCCTCTGTGCGCGCTCGACGCAGAGCAGCGACATTTCAACGAGACGAGACCGCGCGGACACTCCGAGATAGGCGAATATCTCGCTGTAACCACCGCCTGGAGAATTATATTTCCTAGGTTTTGTCTAGCTAGCAGAATTTGAATTAATCGATGACGCGACGAAAATCCGTCGGAGGGAGGCGCTCCTATATTTAAAGATTTTTTTTTTCGCTGGAGAATTCGTGGATCCAAGGACTTTTCAGGCGTACATAATCCCAGTACTAAAACTTGCGACTTTATTAACGCGCGCCAGACTTGTTTCGAAATATTTTATAATTGTTTTGACTCTTCTTCTTTTTTTGTAACGCCTGCCCATAATTCTAACGGGTTTCAACGACATCGTCCATTTGCTCAGCCGCGAAAAGCGGAGGCGGAAGGAAAGATTGAACGATCGCGTAATCAGATTCTGACGTCATTGCGATGACTTCATCCACGTTTTCTATGCACGTGTCGTGAAATCGCGTTCGTGAGCAGAAACATGATCGTTGCATGAACGCCGCTTTAACCCTTGGCCGGCAATTTTACCGCCGTACGTATCTTCATTCGAGCTGCAGCACTCGTCGAAGTCGAAAGAGAGAGGGGGAGAGAGAGAGAGAGAGAGAGAGAGAGAGAGAGAGAGAGAGAGAGAGAGAGAGAGAGAGAGAGAGAGAGAGAGAGAGAGAGATGCTTTCGGGCAGTTGGACTGTGCGGAATTAAGGATGCATCGGCAATTGACGGGGCTTAAAGTTCACGTCAATAATCGTGACATCCGCATTATACGTTCGCGCTATTTCTCCACCTGATAAAAATACACGGCACGAGGAAAGCGCGCCTGGCGGTGAGGCGAACATTCGGATAAACGTTTCTGGTCGCGGGCATGGCAGTCGATGATGTCATCCGCCGATCATTTCGCATACGTAAGCCTCGCATTCGTCGTAACTATAATCGTCCCGAAAAATTATTCACTTTAGTGCTTTCAAGCGCACGAGTTCCCACGTGAATAAATTTGCGTCAGCCTGCACGGGCGCGCGCGTGCGCCGCCGGGTTCCTGTCGCGACGCGATAACGCGTTATCGAAATATCGTTCGTGAAATCGTCGCAATTAATCCCAACGAGGATTTATTCCGCACCCGGAACAAACTTTTCATCCTAGAAAGAGAAAAATAAAAAAGCATCTGCGAAGCATTCCTTTTTCGAAGCACTTTTTCGTTTTGACTGAAAATTCTCGCACATCGGTTCGGCACATCAGTACTATACAGTACTGTAATTTATAATACTCGCAGGAGTAATTTCAGCTCACGAGAAATAATGATTCGCAAATTGCTTCGCAGTTCCCCGACCGATATTCTATCTCTCTACGTTGCGCGCCGTGTGCATCCGTTTTATGCGCTCAATTGTATTAACATTTCGGCTCCTCGAAAGCGCAGATTTATCACGCGAGCCGCCTGCGGTGCTTCGTCCGAATTATGCAAACCCGAGGCGCGATTTATTCTGCTCTCTCTCTCTCTCTCTTTCTCTCTCTCTCTCTCTCTCTCTCTCTCTCCCTCTCTCTCTCTCTCTCTCTCTCTCTCTCTCTTTCTCGAGATGCACAGCCCGTTTTGGTCGTGCAACACGAGAATGCACCGTATGCACGAGTGCTGCGTCGTAGGATGACGGCGGAGCATGCAAATTTATCAATTTAGCGCCCCGGCGCATTCAAGCGCATTGCATCATTGCGTCGTAATCGTGGCGGAACCGGCGGCCATCGTTGCGCGTAATTCGTCGTCGCGTCCCCTTACTCAAGTGTACTAAATAAATTAACGTACATGCCGAAGTAGCGTGTTTATATTTTAACAACTTTCATTAGCACGTTTGATTTGCATCGGAATTAATCTGCGGGGTTTCCCTGCGGAACGAGAAATGCTTAACCTATTGTTCACTCGAATCGAATTTTACGATTCGCGATTGTTTTGATATTATGTCTGAAAGCGTTGTTCGCATTGCTATACACACCGACGTCGTCCTTGCAACTTGAAAATCTCTCGAAAGGCTTTGATTTCGTTTAAGCATCCTAATATCTTCTCTTTTCCGGCGGATCAATGAACGATAGCCGGAGTAGGATGACTGGTTGCGAACGCGTGTTTGCCTTCGTACGACCTTGTCGCCGGCAAAATGAAATGACTCAGGCAGGTGATAAGCGCAATCGCAGGACGATTGCCACCCGGCTGGGGAGTAGTCGAACAACCGATAAGCCGGTCTTTTTTAATCTTCCGATGTACCGCGGCGATCTGGAGCGAAATGGAGCTCCGCGTCATATAGTTTTCTTATCACGCGTGCGGCCTTCGAGATATTGCAGAGTCTTACTTTACATCACGTTTATCGGATTATGGAGCTTGGCGCGAGAACGATATCGAAATCGATTTATTATCTGCGAATATTGTTTTTCATGTAATCATATTATAGCTGTTGTGTGTGGAATTCACGATGAGACGAAATATTCGGACCATCTCACTTAAATTATACGAGGGTGGTCCGATAAGTACTTAGCCTACAAAAGAAAAACGAAAATTTTGGAAAAGTGGCGATTTATTTCTCAACATAGTCTCCTTTTAGCTCGATACACTTGACCCAGCGATGCTCCAACTTCTTTAACCCGTCTGAAAAATACGTTTTCTCGAGGTCTGCAAAGTAGGCCTCCGTGGCGGCGATGACCTCCTCATTCGACTCAAATTTCTGCCCGGCGAGTGAGTTTTTCAAGTTTGGAAACAAAAAGAAGTCGCACGGGGCCAAATCTGGAGAATACGGTGGATGGGGCAGCAGTTCGTAGCCCAATTCGACCAATTTGACCGTGGCGAGGGCGGAGGTGTGAGCCGGTGCGTTGTCATGGTGGAAGAGCACTTTTTTCTTCGCCAAATGGGGCCGTTTTTTCTACAATTCGGCGTCGAATCGGCTCAATAATTCGGCATAGTATAGCCCTGTGACCGTTTTGCCCTTCTCCAGGTAGTCGATGTAGATCACACCTTGTGAATCCCAGAAAACGGTGGCCATCACCTTTCCGGCCGATAGGACAGTCTTCGCCTTCTTCGGAGCACGTTCGCCGGGTGAAGTCCACTGTTTCGACTGTTCCTTGGTCTCTGGTGTGTACCAGTGGATCCATGTTTCGTCGACGGTCACGAAACGACGCAGAAACTCCCTCGGATTGCGCTTAAACAGTGTCAAACACTGCTCTGAAGTGGTCTCACGGTTGCGCTTGTTGTCCGGAGTGAGCAAACGCGGCACCCATCGCGCCGACAGCTTTCTCATGCCCAAAATTTCATGCAGGATATGACCCACGCGGTCTTTTGAGATGCCTACTGTCTCAGCTATCTCGCGCACCTTCAATCGGCGGTCTGTCAATACGAAATCGTGGATTTTTGTCATGTTATCCTCCGTGATAGCCGTTTTCGGGGCACCTGGGCGTGGCTCATCAAAAACCAACGTGCGACCACGTTGAAACTCGTTAAACCAATTTTTGACGGTCGCCATCGAAGGAGAAGAGTCACCGTACACAGCATCCAAGCGCTCTTTGATTTCGCTGCGCGATTTCCCTTCCAAAAACAAGAATCGAATCACCGACCGATATTGCTCTTTTTTCATTTTTCTAAAATCCGCGGACACGCCCGCTTCCACACGCGGTCAAAACAAAACTACGAGTCCGATTCGGCTGAAATTTCGACAGTAGCCGTCTACGAGAATGTACTACACGATAGTAAATTTCTTTTGCGATAGTGGCGCCATCGGGCGGTGAGGCTAAGTACTTATCGGACCGCCCTCGTAGTATCAGGCTTGGCAATACTTCCGCTCTACGTATAAAAACAACGAAATTAGTTTCTGCTATCGTTGTACACGAATAATTAATTTTTCCATTTATATAAAATTTCTATAAATCATTCTACAGATTCTCGATGCAATTTCTTCCCGTTTGAATTATTTCGATCTTGTAAGTACTGATGAAAATGGGATCTCTTTCTTCAAACTACATATACAGGGTGCACGATTTATCTGAAGACATTGAAATATCTCGAGAATTATGCATTGGATAAAAAAAAGTGGTTAATGAAAGTTGTTAGTCTCGAAGGGGGACATCCAATGATACCAAACTCGACCTCCCACCCCACCTCCTGGGGGTAGGGGTTGGGGGCAACTTTGAAATCTTAAATGGAAACCCCCATTTTTTATTGCAGATACGGATTCTACGCTACAAAATACGTAAATTTTGTCCGAAACTTTTTTTTTTATTCGTGATAGATGGCGCTGTAATCGCAAAAAATTATATTTTCCGCAATTCTCCAGAAATGATCATTGAATTGAGAAATAAAAAATACCTGTTCAATATTTTTAAAGAACATAATAAAAGTTATTCCCCCCCATCCTCTCGGGGTAGGGTGGGTGGTAACGTTCAAATCTCAAATGGGAACCCGAATCGAAGAGGGAACTGCTCGACGCGCCACTGTGGGTGTATGGCGAACTACGGCTTATTATAAAAGGCAGAGATGGATTGGCAGAGGTGGCCCGATTAATTGGCCTGCTAGGTCGCCTGATTTAACATCATCGGATTTCTTTCTGTGGGGTTACATAAAAGATAAGGTTTATCAACAAGTGCCAACAACTCGTGAAAATATGGTAGAACGCATAAGAAACGCTTGCGCTGAAACTCCCGCAGATATGCTTCTATCCTGTGTACAGTCATTTGAAAAAAGGATCAATAAGTGTATTGAAGTTGAAGGTAAAAATTTCGAACACTTACTCTGATTAATTGAACAGTGAGAGGCAAGGGGACTCACATTAAAAAAGCACCCCGATCTGTGAGAGGCAAGGGGACTCACATTAAAAAAGCACCCGAAGGGAACATAAAACTACTACGTCCTCGTCATTGTTCCTGTGTAACGCTAAAAGTAGTTTCTCGGAAAAATTCAACGCTATCTATCACGAGTGAAAAAAATTGTTTCAATAAAAATTTCACGTACAATCTAATTCTGCAATGAAAAATGTGGGTCCCCATTTGAGATTTGAACGTTATCACCCACCCTACCCCGAGAGGATGGGGGGGGAATAACTTTTATTATGTTCTTTAAAAATATTGAACAGGTATTTTTTATTTCTCAATCCAATGATCATTTCTGGAGAATATATTGCGGAAAATATAATTTTTTGCGATTACAGCGCCATCTATCACGAATAAAAAAAAAAAGTTTCGGACAAAATTTACGTATTTTGTGGCGTAGAATCCGTATCTGCAATAAAAAATGGGGGTTTCCATTTAAGATTTCAAAGTTGCCCCCAACCCCCACTCCCAGGGGGTGGGGTGGGAGGTCGAGTTTGGTATCATTGAATGTCCCCCTTCGAGACTAACAACTTTCATTAACCACTCTTTTTTATCCAATGCATAGTTCTCGAGATATTTCAATGTCTTCAGATAAATCGTGCACCCTGTATATATATATATATATATATATATATACACACAAGATGATTCTTATAAAGTGACGAATTTAATTATTAGCGAAATTTATAAAGACGTGTGAAAAAATAGTTCCTACTGAGCAAGTCGGTATGGACCATTTTTTCGTATATCATCGCACAAATTTCGCTAATAATTAAATCAGTCACTTTATATGAATCTCCCTGTATATTATGACAAGATGGATATTAAAATATTTCATGTCATCAAAACCTGCCTTGACTTTGCCGTTTGGAAACTCGATTCCCTCATTAATTCGCCCTCTAATCGACATTACGACGACTGCGCACCGCACGATCGCAATTAACCGTCACAATGAACCGCAATTCACACATATCGGTCTCGTCGTTGGCAATGCAAACACAGCCGGCGAATCCATCCCGCGAAAATTCATTTTCACGACGGTCGTGCGAGCGCCGATCCCCCCTCCTCGCGAAGCGAAGGCGTCTCTCTTCAGGGCGAGTCTCGCTACGCCTATCTCGGCGCCTACGTCGACTCGTTCGAGAAGTCATTGCCCTCGACCCGTCCTCTGGTTCCCACGCCCGTTTATATACCACCGCGTGTGCGTGATGTCACCTGTCCCCGCGAAAACAGGTGCCCATTCAAGCGAGAGACGAGATCGTTTCCTCCCGTCGTTTCCCTTGCTTTTCTCCGCCGCCTCGGGAGAAAAAAGAAGCCGTTGCTCCACGTGCGTCCTCTTCGTTCTCGAGTAATAGACTGCCGCTTAGAGGCCGCTCGGTCATTTCTAAACCAGTATCTAACTCTTTGCTAACCGGAGCGTCTACACTGCGGACGATATTCATAGTCAGGACCTCGAGCGAGCTGGTAGTTGTGCGGCGTGAACTTCAGGAGCCTCAGGACACCGTTTGTAAATCGGCCTCCGTCGAGACCGATTCACTACCAAACGGACGCGCTGCGACACAAATTTACCTATTTATCTGCGCTTTAGGGTTTATTCACCTTTACACTAAATATTTTACCTTGGATGCGTAAAGAGACGCTCGTCGATTTAACAGAAACTCGAATCTCTGTTTCAGGTAATCCCGATGGTACTCCATCAAGAGAACACTTTAGACATCCTGACCGCGAATATTCCTTGGCGCGAACGTGAGTACGTTGCGTTTAAATTCTTGCGCTTTTCCTCCGTACGATAAGATAAAGATTCCGAAAACCTTGCCTGCCATTTTCTTTTTTACAACAATATGAAATTCGTTAGGACTAGAAATTTAGTAAATTTTAAACTTTTACGACGATGGCATTCATATCCGCACAAGCGTGTAGTAACTTTCACACCCTCGTAAGTCGCGTTTACCAAACGAACACCTCGAATGAGAGCCATTCGATATCGCGAAAAGTGCGGCGGCGAGCGATGTCGGTTAAAGGGTTAACTGGCTGCGCAAGCACTCATCTCGGAAACGCAACCGCGAGCGCCTCGAAATATCCTCCGTGACCGTGATTTGCCGAAGGAAAATCGGGTTCGTTCCGGTGTTTGTAAAGCCCGCGTAACGGGAGCGGATGGGAGCCGATTCAGCCGTGAAATTCTTCACGCACGGAAGGGCTCGGGGCTCTTTAAACCAGACGGGGGTTCGCATGGGAAAGGAGCAGGTTGAATGGCTACCACGGCCGCCGCCGCCGCCGCCACGGTACTGGCGGCGCTCGTCACGACGAATGCACCTGCAGTTCTACCTGCACGCGCGAAGCGATCGAGCGTTTCGGTTCCGCGGAAGACTCCGAGAAATGTCGCAAATCGGCGAGACTGCTCGGATTAGGGTGTACCTCGAAGCACATTTCTTCACGAAACGAGGGGTATTCTCGCGATCAAGCGCGGCTTAATCCCACTTATCCTTCGAGAATATTCAGTTGCATCTCGTCTTAGGGTCAGTTGTTTCAATTCCTTGGTAAGTTGGAACAACCGGCCCCCTAATAACTACTTAAAAATTCATTTCTAAATTTTTGAAAGCGAATAGATAAAAAATATTTCTGAATAAATTAATACGCTTGTGATGATAACTAATACATCAATGATCAGAAATAAATTGCAATGAAACTTCGGAAAAGTATTGTTGAATAATCTTTCCTTGATATTCAGAATATTCTATGTAAATAAAGGTAATTCTAAATGAATGAAAAATATGCTTGTAATGATAAATAATTCGTGAATAATCAGAAATTATTAGTTTTTTTTCCGTGGTGTCCTTGATATTCGCGAAATAGAATTTCAGTAAAGTCAGAGCAAACTCGGGGGGAAAATCAATTTCGTCACTTATGCGATCTTTATTAATAAACGGTAAGATACTAACGACCTTAAAAGATGATCTGCCTGATGCATCTCGGCGACCTAATTCTAAATTGTAACTTGCAGACCCACTCGCAGCGATCTTATCAATCCGGTGGAACATTTTCTCTCCGTGGCGGTAATGATCATAAATACACCTGCCGCCGCGTATTCGTAGCAGTCCTTATTTACCCCTGGAACCTCCGGAGAGCATTCCGGAGAGAGAGGGATTGTGAAATCGTTGAAAATTATTAAATTCTTCCCGCTATCTTAACAAAACAGAATTAACAATTAATGAGATGAGAATGACTGATTGATGTGATGAGAAGATCGTCGCGTCCAATTTATATCTTTTTCTATCCTCGATGAATAGGAGAAGCGTTTCCGTGGGAAAAATTGCACGACAGGAAAAACCATTCGGTTACCATTCGGTTCGGTGCGCGGCCGACAAGACGAAGTGCGAGAACGAGAGAGGTACTTTTTTCCGACGAGAGCAATGGTGAAGACGAAGAAGGCTTAGAAATGTCCCACGAGCTGACGTGATTACGCGATTCAGCCGCTAATCACGACGCCACTCCCAATTTACTACTTTTTATGGGAATCGATCCGCTTCCGCGCGTCTCGTGGCTGGCGCAGCTATAAAAATTTGCAACCTTGCTCGCCTTGATGCAACATTAACGACCGGCTACTTTATCCGCCGGTGTGTAGTAGCGGCGAGTGGAAATCCACTATTTCAAACGGATAGAAATCCGACGTCACGCAGGGGGGCACGAGAGAGAGAGAGAGAGAGAGAGAGAGAGGAAATGCCGACCGGGCATAGCCAGACTCTCTTACATGTGTACAGATGTATATGTAGACGCTGCAAGATGCATGCCGCCTCAGGAGGACGATATCACCTCCGAATTGATGTACATACGTGGAACCGATAGCGGCGGCACAGAACGCGCAGGTTTGCGCCGGAGAACGTTCGTCTAGAACGGAACGGATGAGAGAGGCGGCCGGCTAGAGCGGAGTAGAGTAGGTATAGCTATAGTCGGCCGTATCTGTAACCTTTGCCTCGCTTTTGCGTCGCCGCTCACGGCTCAGTTGCGGCCTGGCGTTCTACTCCGAACGAACGTTCCTCTCCATCTCGCGCCTGATCCTCCGTGTCGCCGGTGCAGGCGGCTCAAGAGAGACGTCGGCGGAAGTGACGACGGTACTTGTGATCGCGCGTCGGAAGTGTCAATGAGACGCTCGCCCGTCAGGCGACGAATGAGTGTCGATGTTTGCGAAGTCATCGCGATGCGATAGCATCTTGATCCGCGAGCGAGTGACGCGCGTGTCTTTCGTTGAGGCAAGGGTTGATGCGCTAAAATAATTTCGCAGAGACACGATCGTGTGCCAAAAAGCAGTGCGATCACGAGGTCACGGGAGAAGTAGTCATTGAGCAAACGCGCGCAAGCGTCGGTGCGAGCGAGCGAGTGAACGAGTCGCGGAGTAAAGCTCGCGACCGCGCGCGCGGTTTTCTGCACGCTAATGAAGTCGACGTGCGAAATCGCGCGCGTCTGAGCGTGAACGACGCGACGACGATTCGTCGATGCGTGAAGCTCCGCGAGTGATAAACGCCGCGGGACGAGAACTTACGCGCACCGGTGAGTGAGTCGGTGCCGATACATCAGACGAAGCGATGCCGACGAATCGGTTGAGCGGACTTGGCGATTAGTTCTCGCAGTCGCGGCTCCTTTACGCGCGATTTTCCAGCGGCTCGTCTTAAGTCGCCGATTTAGCCGCGTTTGATCTCGCTGCCGTCGCATTTCGCTCCTCTTCGCCATTAATCTTCTTTTTATTTTATCATCGTCGTCCTCGTCATACACATCGTTTCTACCGCAGGTCGTTCTGTCGAATCACTCACCGAGGAAAGTGTTGACTCTGTAACTCTGTAGCGTAGTGAGATAATCATAGCCCGTCAAGGCATCGATAAGTGCTGTTGCAATGTTAATGACGGTATATAATCTTATACGCATATTGCATCTTTTTTAGAATGACAAAAAATATGATCGATGCGGAAAATGACTATGATTTTAGTGGGATTAGCAATCTGTTTTCCTTGCTCTCTGTTCGATGTTAATTTTCTATTATTAACGTACTGTATCACGAGTCTGGCATTCTCTCGATTTACGTGCGCTGCAGAACCTCCGTTTAGAATTCTCGCGTCTCAATCATGAGCTTTCGGTTAGCTCGCGACCGCGTCGCGTCGCGTCGGTCATCCGCGGCAGTCATCGATATCACCCGTTCCTCAAACGTTTCCCATTCATCAGGGAGTCCGCGCTGTATAACTCCAGCGTCCCTTGCGCTCGCTCGACTTCCACGTTCCACGTACATTGACCAGGCCAGGTATTACCCGCCTTCTCGTGTCTTCATTTACGAGCGTCTCGTTCGAGAGAAACACGATCCAGAGGCGCGTTCTCTGTTCACTCGACGTTCCGCGATGTTCGCCGTTTCTCTCTCTTTTTTTTTTCTTTTTCATATTGGATATCGCGCAAAGGTGCGCGTACTTTGTCGTCAACGGCGCCTAAAGATAGATACGACGTCTCGCGGTCTATGTCAGTCAATGACTGTGTAAACGCATTTAAAGCGGATCGTTTCGTCCGAGCGCTCGCGTTCCGATTGATCGCGGCTGTTTGCGTAACATCGTTGCGGGACACCGACGGGCGGTGTCTGATACAGTTACTCGTAGGCGATGATAACGACGACGACGACGACGACGATGTGATAATGATGATGATGCTGACGTCATACGTTCGGGAAAATCTCTCGCGACGGCGAGGACACGACGCCCGCCGGTTTGACAGGAGACGGCTGGCTTATCGCGCTAATAATAATTGTTCTTCGTCACCGGAGACTGTAAGCGCCGTGATGCGCGCGAAATCGCGCGACCGTCGCCAGATATCGAACCGTGCGTCGGCTTAATCCTTTTAATGCTCCAGGAACAATGCTCGCTATTGTCCGCAGTTCCTCAGCGCGGAGTCGATGAAATCAAGTCGTTTCTCTCTTTCTCTTGCAATACTTCTCGTCGGGTTTCATGCGACGGTAGCTTTTCACGATTTATCGGATTACATGAGGATTAAATCGCGAGAGGGGTGTGAAAATTAAATCACGTGCGACTGAAGTCCAAAATGTCGCGCTGTTTGCTCTTACTCGCCTGGCGGAATGTATAATTTTGAACGTTGCAATTTTTCTTCGGCCCTGTATGACTTATGCGCGCGCATGCGAGAATCAAATAACATCATTTCGTTGGACCTTCCCGCGGATGTAATATACGTTAGCACGAGGTCCCCGCATGCACATTCCGCAATGTGTATTATTTCCGTGATGTTATTAACCTCTAAATATATCTCTTGAAACATCAATCAACCAGCTGTCCGTCGTGCTCTTTTTACCATGAACGGTGCGCTTTTTCCGCGCTTCCTACGACACTCGATTGATCTCTTTTGTACCGCTACTTATTTTTCTCGCCGTTGCGCTACCGGTTAACAACGACCACTTCCCCCCGTCCCCCGCCTTCGTCGAAGCGGCGGTCGCGCTGAATTTCCGCCTTCGTATTCCAGGTGAAGGCAAGAGGGACGATGTTGTCGTACATGCTGCCGACGGAGGACAAGCCACCGCCCGGAGAAGCCAGCCAGAACAATTATCGCGCCGCCAAGCTGCAAAAGAGCAACGTCGTGGCCAGCGCCTCACCCAGGAAGTACACGGACGCGACTAGAACGATGATCGTCTCCACCAGGATCGAGGATCATGCGACCAGCGACCTGCGGCACACACCGCCGTCTCACGCGGTCGGCCCACAGCGGGACTCTCGGCCGATCGAGAGCCCGAAGCACAACGGCACCGCCACGAGGAAGTCGACCCTGCACAACGCCAGGGTCACCAAGGACGACAGCCTCTACAGCATCGACAGCGACGCCAGCACCGCCGGCAGCGAGCGCAAAAATAAGATCCTGAACGGCGCGAAGCACGCCAATCTGAAGAGGTAAGGTTGATGAAAGAATTGCGCGGTCTTGTCTCAGGAGCTTGCGAAAGTTCGTCGGATTTTTAATCCGTCATCTTGCTATTGTTAACATGTCGATTGCCACGGGGTAAATTTCCACTGACTGTCTCTAAGCGCAACCGAAGCTCGAGTAATCACGAGAGACACGGTAAATAAATATGATATAATACGATTCACGATGCATATTTATCAGCTCGAGTCTATGTGTGTATGTGTGTATGCCAAATGACTCATCTTGTAAGCCAATAAAATCATCGACGACCCGACGAACTTCAGTAACAAGTCTCTCCAGTATGCCTGTATATGTCGGCGAACCTTACGTTCCGCAAGTTCACAAGTGAATATGAAAATCGTGAATACGATGGAGAAGAGTAGAGGAGCAACGAAGAAGTTTGAACTCTGGGTTGTTTTTCTTTTTCTGGTAATCTCGAACTGCGGATTCAAGTGATGAAAGTCGGTTGAGATGTGACGTGGATCGTGTTTTTTCTTTCGGGGCATTATTCGCTCATCCTGTTGAAACTCCGTAAAAACGTAACGGTTCTTCAGGGGGCACAAGCTATTGTTATCGTTTCTCCCGAAGTGTCGAGAAAGTTTCGCAAGATCAGACAGCGTAATATCTCTCTCTCTCTCTCTCTCTCTCTCTCTCTCTCTCTCTCTCTCTCTCTCTCTCTCTCTCTCTCTCTCTTTCTCTCCGCTCTCTTTCTCTCTTGAAGCAGGTCTCCGAAGGCGCTCTTCGAAGGCGATATCGATGAATACGGCTCGTCTTCGCCGTCAAAGACCCGCAATTACCCACCTCGCAAGTACAAGCACGAGTTCGTCGGGTTTTATACACAGCGCGTAAACGCCTCTCCCGTTCGTGAGAGCGTGATGCGCGAGCGAGGGAGAGAGAAAGAGAGAGAGAGAGAGAGAGAGAGAGAGAGAGAGAGAGAGAGAACACACGTCACTGTGTATCAGTCTTATAAGCTGACTTTCGCAGCCCATACGAGACTTTTACGACATTTGCACGTGGGATAGGTCAGGGTCAGCATCGCCAACTTCTTCGATGGGGCGTTTTGATGCGTCGAGGCGAGTCTTCGCTCGGACGTACCGAGACATCGTCTCTCCCGAGCGCACTTAATAATCCTGACAAGGGACACGGGATAGCGCGAGGTGACTAAGTACGAAACTGGTGTGAAGCAACGCGAACTAGGAAGACACGGTCCTTCGAGCGCGTGTTTCTCCATCCTCCACAACCTCGTGTCCGCGACCGTGAAATACCAGAGTCAAGTTGTAGTGATTGTGTGACTTACTTCTCGCATCTCTTCTTTCATTTGTCCAACGAGAAAAGAACGAAAACTCGTATATGTTTGAGTTGCTAAAACAAATAATTAGTTTGATACTATTCGCATTATAATTATTTAAATTAGTATTAGAATATTTAATTAAATTAGAACAATTATTTCTCGCTTGTGTCTCGTAGTTAGCAATATTAGTCGTTTGTTGTCGCGTTTGTTATTCCTTTTTTTATGTTTCCCAAAATTCTGTCATGTGATATGAAGTTGGACATGCTGCTCTGTATTTCGTAAAGCCTCGCGAAAAATAGCGGCTGTCTCGAGTCTGTTGTGTGAATACGCACAGTTGTCGCGGTTTCATCGCCGCACCGACGAGAATGGAATTCAAGTCGCAGCCTTGTCGCTGCAATGTTAATTACTCGGCTGCGCGCGGATTCGTTTAGCGTATTTAAAAATAGCTGAAAACTTCGCGAATTCGATGATATCGCGGAGAACGAGCTGCTAGTGACCTCAGGATATCTCTCAGGATCGTGTACGAGTTCGCTGCAAACCCGAGTGTGTTATGTTTTGACACATATAAGCTGAAGCTTTCCTCACGCGTTTCTTGTCATCTCGTTCGAAGTCACGTCATTTGATGCATTTCGATATCACTTAACGCGTTTAAACGCGTTAAACGCGACGTGATTCAAGACGACAAGATACACGTATAAAGGAAGCTTCAGCTTATACGCGTCAAAATAACACACTCGGGTTTGCAGTGTTATCCTTGTATTTTCGTCCGGAGATGTAAGAAAATTAATAGAGATGTGCGAATCAAGAATTTTTACGCCGAATCGAATCTCATTTTTTTTAATTCGGATCGAATCGAGAATCTATGAAATTTCATTCGAATTCAAATCGAATCGAATCATTAAAAAATTTAACACGACTATTAAACATGCAAATAATGATGGAAGATTTTAATATGAAAGAGAATATTGATATTGCAATATCATCTTAAAGTAAAATATATACTTGAATATTTAAAGTAATTTATAATTATGTTATTAATTATAAGGGTTAATTAAGGGTTCAAACATACAGGCCCAGATGGCCCGTTTTGTAGCTGACGCACGCAAACGATAATTTGCGTATATTTGATTCCTATTCGAATTATTCGGATTCGAATCACAGGGATCACAGGGATTCGGACTCGAATCGAATCGATTTACATTAGATTCGATTCGCACATCTCTAAAAATGAAGAACTGTAGCGATTCTTGGCAATGACTCACGAGACGAAGCGTGCGTTAAAGTGCTTGCTCAGATCGTAACAACGAGAACGGTTAACGGATCTCTCCTTAACGCGCCTTCGGGGAAGTGCGGCGTTTATACGCATCGAGTTGTTCGCAACAGTACCGGCTGCGACAAATTTGAATCACTCTAGAAAGGAACTCTGTGACCTGAGCCGTTGCCAAAACGCTGTTGCGTACTTAGAAAACACTGTTGCGTATATTTGACGTCTATTTTCGTATGTGTATCAGCGGGCAGTAGATGCCGCTCATGTACTGGAATTTTTCCCCCGCTCGATCCCCCGAGTCTGTTTCATCCGTGATGAGTGTGACGCTTATTTCCGACACATTCCATGAAAGTCGATTCTTTCTCCTTTTCAGTCTGTTTCTTCTTCAATCGGCGATCATCGACGAGTGGTGAATAGGAAGGAAAAATTAACGTTAACGTCGCGATCGTTTCTAGAAGGATGAAACGGTGGTGAATCGTCAGCACATGTCAAAGCGCGAAGAGATTGAAATGGATGCAAAGTGTTTTCTATAGCAAACAAGAAGCGTGGGATTCCGTAATCGATTCCAGCAAAACCCCAGACTATACCCTCGCTAATCGACTGCCGCCGTGGTTCGCTGCGTTCGATACTTCACAAGCCGTGAGACTAAAGTTATCGCAGTCCCGTGCAACATTTTTTCTACGATCGAGCAAAAATAGACTCTGTGAAAAAAATTTTTCTTCAAGTACACAAGGTGTCTCGAGAGATACACCATTACTGTACCTACGATTGTCTACGACTTGTCTTGAATCGACAATGAATCGCCCCCCTGCATTCATGAAAAATAGAGAGAGATCTATCGATCGGCGGCCGTAT
>NW_020230218.1:0-12500 GCF_003227715.2 Harpegnathos saltator
ACAATGGAATATTTTTACAAAACAAATACATTTCATTAATTTTTAATTTAATTATTTAGCATAAATAAATTATTCTGTCATATACTTTAATAACAATCATTTTAAAAGATGTATATATTGGCTAAGAGTGGATTTCTATTAACTTTTCGTCTCTCATTATAATCTCTCTTCTTTATTTGTGCATTAATACTAAATATTCTTTATATACATATACACTATATATGTGTCATTTATTTATATATATATTGTCATGTATTAATATTAACCAAGCCGTAAGAACACGAGAAGAGAGGAAGCGAGCAAGTGCGCGAGAGGAGAAAGAACGGCGAGAGAGAGAGAGAAAGAGTGAGGTATAGGTAGCGAGAAAAATCTCGCGGCTCACGCAGTCATAAGCTAGACGAGCGGAAAAGAAACAGATAATATGTCGACGCTCGTCTAGTCTCCCATGTGCTACCTTGCGTGCATGAAAAATAATTCTCGCTTCGCACGTTCCCTTGACACGAGACGCTACGCGTCTCTTGATGTCTCTGGAGCGTGAAAGATGAAAGAAAAGCGGAGAGATGTTCGCTTAGCGATAAGATCGCCGCTACCTCGCCTCGTGTTTACTGCCGCGCGCCGCTCAGTAGTGAGACAAAGACGGAACGATTGTCTGTCGTCTGTCTTTTTCTAATCTACTATCCATTGGCATGGAAGTAGTACGGACACGCACCTAGGCGCATTTTACTTTTATCACCGTGAAAGTGCGCCTAGCGGACGTAGTTTTAGGCGCATTTTGGTCAGATGGCGTCTCTAAAATGCGTCTAGCCGTATCCCCGAAATGCGGCCGGTGGCCGCTCTCATTCTTCTCTCTGGGTAACACTGTGTCACACAGTGTATGACTGTGTTCCGTTGCTGGAAAACACCCATCATTTCTGCTATCGTATGCGATATCGCATGCGATATCTAGGGTCCTCGTTTCAGGAATAGACCCCTTATTCTTACAGCCATTGTAGATGGGCCTTTACAGCTATTGTAGACGAGCCTTTATATTACAAGCTTGTCGGACGTTCCGATTAGCCGAGTTTCTATGACTTCCAATTTTTTCTCTCATCGCTTTAGAAATTCTTTATTTTACAGCCAATTGGAACGTCCGACGAGTTTATCGTACGATGCATATAATATTAGCCTGAAGCTCATTGGTTGGGGCACTATCTTTTCCTGTAAAACGAAAAGCGCGTTACAAATGGTATATGAATGGAACCTTGAGGTTTCGATTGATTACACGTAACAAAACGGCAGGAGAATGGCGTATGGTACACCCATAGACATAGTAAGAATAGACTGCGTGTGAGGGCAAAACTTGAAGATCAAGTAGAAAGAGACGGACAATAGGTGCCGATTATCTTTCTCTCTCACACAAGGAAAGGAGTGGGGAAAGAGTGGGGAGCGAAAAAGAGTAGTGAAACAGCTGTATGCGGTTGAAAAGAGGTGTGTAGTCGGTTCCCAGTTTATTTGCTGCACGATTCAGGAGATGCTCTGCTTTATTTATTTAAAGTTAGTATCAACGTATTGTTACGCGCTTAATTTCCCTGCGATCACACGCGCATGTCGGACGTAGCAGGATTAAGGGTAGCGTGAAGGTTAGAATCACATTGGAAGATCTTCTCTAACTGCTCTGTCCGCGTTTCTCTGCAGCTTTATTTCTTTACTTTCCTTCTAATGCCTCGGACATTCGTTTCGCATTTTCATTTAAGAAAAACTGATTATTCTGTCAGTGTTGTGTCAGTGCTGGTGTGTTGCTAAAAGTTTTTGTTGACTACAGTTAATCGAATCCATCGACGCACCATAGCATATACATATTCACGGAGAAAACAAGGAATAAAATAATTTAAAAAATAGTTACTGCGTGCTGTATTGTGGTGTGGAAGAAAACTCTCTTTATCCACGATCATTTCATAAGTAATTTAAAAAATATATTTGTATTCAATATGAATGTAAACATATCGTAATTAATAATATATATACACATATATATAAGTGAAATATATATGTAAAAAATTTACAGAATCCCAAAAAATGAAGAAATGCGAAAAAATTGTTTCACGTTATTGGCCGTGATGTATCTTACAAAGGAGTAAAAATATGCAGTGACCACTTTACAAAAAATGACTATCATGAAATGAATGAATATAAACAAAATAAAATATTGAGAAAGACTGCAGTTCCATTAATTTTCGTGGAAGAAAATTGGTGAGAATGTTAAATTATAAATAAGAATATACATGTAATAATCTTACAGGAAGATGCAATAGATCCATTACATTGAAATATTTTATTTTGTAGTAAACATGTGGAGAAGGATACAGATACCAATTTAAGCACAGATATAAATACAAATACAGCAGAAAATAATGACATAGACAATGAAAGAAATAGGTAAGAAACACTAAAGATACACTAAGATATACACCAAAAGGGAAAATAAAGTTATCGTAATATATAAGATAAAACATTAATGTATGTGAATATTTTTTGTTTTATAGTCAAAATACGAGTAAGAATTCCATTACGGACACAGATACAGATATACGTACACATGTAGCAGAAGATGTTAATAACATAAATATCCATAGCAACCACAGTAATAATCACAGTAGAAAAAAGTGAGATATCTAAAGATTTAAATAATTTTTTCCTATCGAGTATTATTTCAATAAATTATAAATTATCAAAATTTTATTTTCAGGAAATTATAGCAAGAGAATTTTAGAAACTCAAAAATTAAAAAATATTTGTAAACACTTCTAAACATGCTACAAAATGCTTCCGTAAAACAGATTTTGTGTCTGATGCAAAATGGGAGCAGTTTGTAAGATATGTGTCATATATTCGAAATGAAACAAAAAGTATGTGGCAAAAGAAAAACCTTATGCAGAAGAAAGTTTTAACTTATAAAGATTTGCTTCAGGACCTGAAAAGTAAAAACTTTATAACAAATAATGGTATAGATGCAGTCAAAGTAAGTTGAGTTTAGCTATTTTCCATTCGCAGAAAGATTTGAAATTCACATTGTCCACAATGTTTATTCTTTTATAAAAAAGTTCATGATAACTCTCCAATCACAATGTGACTTCATCATAATATTGACTCTTATAGAAAGGTCCATGCTAATGAAGCAAATGATAGAACAATACTTGATTTCTACATCATGTTAAAAATATGATATAACAAATGTTGTGCGTATACATATACCCTCTCAATCTACAAATCTACAAATGCACTAATGATGTTATATCTTCGTTCTAAATAAGTTATTATGTATATGTCTATGCGTACAACCATTTGTCTCCTTGATTTCTTCTGTTATTACATCTATATTTTGTACTTCCTTTTTCTTTATTTAGGATATATTGTCACCTGTTATGCAACAGTTGCTACTTACAATGTTAAATAAGAAGCGAAAAAAGTCGTTCCCCGAAAGTTTAAAAAGTTTTGCATGCACGTTACATTTTCATTCGCCTGCAGCATATTTGTATGTAAGAAAAATGTTTTTAAAAAGTTTACCTCACCGCAGTACACTGCGCATGTGGACGCAGACAATTTGTAGCAATTTCGGTATATCTGAACAATCGTTTAAAACTAAACTCGATAAGGTGCAAAATGCTAGAGAGAAAGGAAAACACTTAGTTTTCAATATAACTTTTGATGAAATGAATATTAAGAAAAAAGTTGATTGGGACGGCAAAGAATTACACGATTTTATTGAAACGGGTATTAAAGATAGTAAGTCTGATAGTCTGCCACTTGCTACCCATATCCTTCTTTTTATGTTAGTGTGCATAAATGATCATTTTAAAATCCCAATTGCATTTTATGTTATCGAGGCATTAAATGATAAGGAAAAAGCAAATTTGTTAAATAACATTTTAAGTATTCTCCATGAAAAAGCAATTTACGTTGTTAGTATTACATTTGATGGAGCAACTTCTAATATTGCAATATGCGAGATACTAGGCGCACAGTTAAAACACGTCAATTTTGAACATATTGTTCCATATTTTAAGTATCCTATTGACAAATCTAAAAATATTTATATTTTTTATGATGCATGTCACATGTTGAAGCTTGGAGGAATGCAATTAGTAAAGGGGTTATTAAAGATAAAGACAAAAATGTAATAAGTTGGAACTTTCTGAAAGAATTAGTAAATGTGCAAACTGTGGAAAAATTACATGTTGCCAATAAAATGCGAAAAAGGCATACACAGTTTTTTAATGAAAAGATGAAAGTTAATCTAGCAGCACAAACATTAAGTAATTCTGTGGCTGATGCATTGACGTTTTTAGAATATGAATTAAAAGAACCAAGATTTATAGGAGCTTCAACTACTGCAACATTTTGTAAAACTTTCAATGACATATTTGATATCTTAAATTCACGTAACATATACAATAAAACTGAAAATAAACATGCAATAACAAGAAATACATTATGTACTATTAAAGATAAAGCTAAAACTTTTATGCATTACATTGCTTCCTTAACAATAAATGATGTTCCCGTATTACAAAGCATCCTCAAAACAGGTTTCATTGGATTTATAATTAATTTGCAGAACGTTATTGCATTAGCAGAAGAATTATTTAATGTAAATGCAATAAACTTTCTTCTTACTTATAAATTATCACAGGACCATATCGAAACTTTTTTTTCATTGATTAGAAGAATGCATGGTTGGAATAATAATCCTAGCGTAAAGCAATTTAAGGTGTCATATAGAAAGATATTGCATTTAGCGAATGTGTCAGTCTCATTGAATGCTAATTGCATTCCACAAGATGATACTGTATTGCTAACACTTTCACATGAATCTACGAATGATATACAGACAATTAACGAACATGTAGAACAAAACAAAGATACTATTTTAGAAGAAAGATCTTTAGAAGACGAACCTTCAGATCTTATCTTTATTGAACATAATTATGTATTACATGATAAAAAAGTTAATGAATATGCTGAAGAAATCATTGCTTACATATCAGGATATGTTGCTAAAACTATTATGAAAAGAATTAATTGTTCAGAATGCAAGCAATTACTTTCAAATAATACATATAAACAGTTGAATATAGAGCGTACCAGTAAACTTATACAGATAAAGGATCGAGGCAACCTATGTGAAGCATCAAATGATGTGATTACGATATGTAAGATAGCATATAAAATAGTACGATGTAATCAACATAGACTATTTACAAATAAAAATATTCTTGCACATCTCATATGTGAGGCTGTACGCTCCATTCCTGTGCATATATTTGACTATAATAATCATATATTCGATCAAAGTCCACTTTTTGATCACCGAAACCAAATAATTAAATTAATTTTGAAAACATTTTTTAATTTAATTTTAAAACATGAAAGTACATCATTCGCAGATTCGATACAACGAGTTCGGATGAAAAATAATAAAATAACCTTGTTCAAAAATCAATAAATAAACAACAACTTATATAAAAATATATATATATTTTTTTAATAAAGATTATATTACTTTGTAATATTGATATTTTTATTACAACTTTTCCACACATATTCATGTATAAAATATTTAATCGTTTCAACATAAATGTTTACACGTAGTTTATAATAGTTGAAACACATTTATCTCTAAATTTTAAACGGTTTTATTTAACATTACACAACTTTTCTTAACCTAACATCATGTATATAACACGTTATATATTACTACGCATCACTGTGCATGCGTGAGCAGAGAAAGAAAGATACTCGGCACTTGCTTTCTGTCTCTTTCTACCTGATCTTCAGTCCTCACAAGAGTACACGCGCAGTCTATTCTTACCATGTCTATGGGTACACCTTTCTACCTAAAGCCATATACCGTACCGAACTGAACTGTAACAAAACGGCCGCAAAAAGGCGATATAACGATATTCATTTATATTCATTCATTGTTAAAAGTGATTATGAAAAAATAGCGAGTGCAACTGAAAGGCGGGCGGTTCTATTCTTCTCACTTATCAAAATTGTATCAGCAACTAGTGAACATGGATGTGACATTATTGATATTTGCCACTTCGGTCATCGTTGCCCTGATTGTTATATGCACTGTCCTTCTGCGACACAGAACCGGTATGCTGCTGTTTCACGACAGCCTTCTTTTCATCAGTCGAATACGATATTGGGTGTATATTGATTTACGTATCATATACATGTTGTTTCGCACCCATTGCTCCTTTTTCTTATAACCTATAAACTTATTTTCAAAATAGCTGTACATAGCATATACTTCTTTTGCTTTTCAAGTTGATATCTGCGTTCACCGTGGATTCGTTTTCAGCTTATTTCTCTCCCTCAAGGGGAGAACTGAAATGTTCACGAAACGCCGAATATGAATCCATGTTGTACGTGAATCCACCAACTCGGAAACCGATTCAAATATTACATTGCGTGAACCATGATATCACTTGCTTCGAATGGCAGTTGAACGTAATTCACTGCCAGTTTCGTTTGAATTGAATATTTTTTATGCCAATGACTTGTATTGCTTACAATTTTAAGTGACAAATTTTCCAAAGTAACATCGTTTCTGCGAACAATCGTTATGCGTTCCTACATACATACACAAGCAAAGAAAAACAAATTTATATTTTGTTATTTAGGTGCTCGAAGGAAGCAAACTGATATTCAAGATACTGCGGCGCTGGGTCAACCGGTAAGAAGAGCAGCCGGTGTTAGAAATGCTAGGCATCGTATGCAAGGAAACATTAATCGTCAACAACATGATGAGGACAATCGAATAGTTGACGAAGATAATGACAATACAGATGACAAAACAGAATTACCGGATTATAAGATAGGGGCGAAGAAGCGAGCCAAGTTGGCAGCCAAAGCGGAGAAGAAATTGCAGAGAGAAGCGGCAGAACGAGACAGGGAGGAACGTAAGAAGCGAGAACAGCTTGTTCGAGAGGAGAAGGATAAACAGGCTGAGAAAGAACTTGCGGAGAGATTACGAATGGAGGAGGAAGAAAGAAAAGCCAGAGAGGAGAAGGAGAAAAGAGAGTACGAAGAATATTTGAGAATAAAAGAAGCATTCAGCGTAGAAGAGGAAGGTTATCATGAGGAAAACAAGGAAGACAAGGAGAACTTGTTGCAAAAATTTATCCAATATATAAAACAGAATAAGGTATTGATCTTGGAGGATTTAGCTGCACATTTTGGCCTCAAGACATCTAATGTAATAGAGAGAATTCAAGAATTGCGAGCTTGTGATAGGTTAACTGGAGTAATTGATGACAGAGGAAAATTTATTTATATTTCAGAGAATGAACTCCAGACGGTTGTTAAATTTGTGCAACAGCGTGGTAGGGTCAGTATTGCTGAATTAGTTGAGAATTCGAATAATTTAATTAGTTTAGCGCCTGTAAAAAGTTGAGGCATTTCTGCTAGCTAAGTAATCAGATTGATAATAATTATAAAGTTTCTACATGTATACATATCGATTACAATGCTGTTGAATGATGTGAATATAATTAAAATTTGCTACGAGAAAATCTGTATCTCTTTTTATTAACATAAATTTATGATAATTTTTCATATGAAAGGACATAATGTGTATGAATATATATATATATATATATATATATATATATATACACACAGGGTGTTTCCGGATTAAATAGCCAAACTTAAAATATGAATTTGGGATCTCAAAACAAACAAATATTTTATCTGGAAGTTTGCTCGCAAATACTTCCTTGAAGAGATATTGAAGTTTTGAACTATAGGAGTGAATAATATCGAAATAATTTGATTTATCCTCTTTATTGCTTCACAGTAATTAACGTAATTTCAACATAATAATCACAATTTAACGTAATTATTAAATATTTTATTCAAAATGATGACTTCCAGTGCAGAGATATCTATCAATCAAGCATCTATCAATAATAGAAAGAGTGGCTGACTGATATTGTGCAATTGAAATTTCATTGCACACATGTATTATTCTCTGTTGTAATGATTGAAGCTCATTTAACAGTCACTTCATATACTTTTTGTTTTAAAACACCTCATACAAAAAAATCTAATAGGGTTAAATCTAATGGGGTGAACGCGGAGGCCAAGCCACAGGTCTAACACGACCGATCTATCTTCCGAGAAAATGAACATTAAGCCATTGTCGGGGACCTCTGCCATAGTGAGCAGGACAGCCGTCCAGTTGAACAAAGAGTTCATTCTGATGTTTAAAGAAATATTTTCCAAAAGATCGTAAAAATCATTGTTAAAAAATTCCAGATATCCGTTCGCATTCAAATGATCTGGTAGAAAATGGGGTCCAATTAAAGTATAATACATTATTCCTAACCACATATTGCACTTAAAACTGTATTGGAAATGTGTTCACGAGTTGCTCGAGGATTTTCACGTGACCAAACATGACCATTTCTTTGATTGAGAATGCCTTGTGTGTGTGTGTGTATATATATATATATATATAATCCTATGTAGATTAAAATTTCTCCTTCGATTCCAAATTAGTAACACCACCTTATAAGATAGGGGCGAAGAGGCGAGCCAAGTTGGCAGCCAAAGCGCCTGTGGTCCACCCAAAAATCAAATAATCTTTTCAATGTTCTGTCTAACGGAAGATTAACAACACTAAGCTACATACTACGTTAAGTAGACCTTATTTTTACTACATTTTAATAACTGACAAATTTTTATCTTTCAACAATCTTTTTGAGCCTATTTCCTTGATTTTGGATCTACTAAGAAACAAATAAAAATATTAATATATAAATAGAAAACGTTGCGAAAGATTCGACAGAGCTCCGAGACAATTTTCGAATTAAATATATTAAGTATATTTGTACTCTTTTTGCCGTTTGCTCTTTGTGCGTGTTCTTCTGTCGAACCTTTCCAATATGTAATGTATAACACTGGCGACGGGGAAGAATTTTGCGATCCGATGCGCATCCTGACGACACAAAGAATCGATGTTGCGTCAGATTCTAGTTTACCTTAAGCTGCAAGCTATACGCGCAGATTCTTATTTTCCCTGAGAATGCATAATTTATTTCGCAGTGGGCATGGCATTAACGTGACCACTTGGTTGTGAAAATATACGCATTGAAAGAAAAAATGTGTATATTGCGCGCACGTGTATATGGTTACACGTACAAGTGGTGAATAATCTCTACTAAGAAGCGATACAACTAAACGAACTATGTTTCTCATGTAGTTTCACTGCGCATGTTTCGATCTCGAAACTCGCTTTTACACACTTTTCGACAGTTTATTTTATATTCCATAGAGACACTAAGGATTCCAATATACGAATATCTAAAGGTTTCCTATGATACAAATGTTATCTACAAGGTCGTTACTTTAATTCGCATTAGAGAGGAAGAGAAAGTAGGAAGGTGCGCGAGACGCATCGTTCTTGCACTTCGCGAGCGTGGAAACGGAAGCACGTCTCCAAAGACGTGTTGAGTAAAAATTATGCCTGGTCGAATCATAAGCAGGTCAAAATTTATTTTTAACATCATGCGCGCGCACGCACGCGTGATACCGCCGCCGTATCCTTAGACCATTGACTGCGGATACGTTGCCCCTCATTTTTATATTGCCGTGAATCTTGTGGAAGGGTGAACTAAGACTTTCCATCCAGAATCATATTTCTCTTGCAATTTCTTACTACGCCCACGGGAGACAATTGATCTTTTTTTCTTTTGTTTCTAATGATGTATTTATATGTGCGAGACTTGATAGTGCGAGAGGTACTCATTTTAACTCATCGTTAAATTTAATCTCGCACGTGGACGTTTTATCCGTAGCATGGACTTGTAGGAAAAAGACAACTTGATTTTACAAGCTTACTCACTCAACGATAGGAATCATCGTTGAGTTTTATCTTCTTTCCATTCTCTTCCATTCTCATTGTTTTTAAACATAACGTGTTTTAAGGTATTGAAATTTTCTTTTACTAACAATACTGAATTTCTTTAAGTTGGCTTCTGAAACTGTTATCGAGTATCTTTTTTGTGTCATATACATGTAGATTCATCAGTCAAATAATTGCATTATTGTAAAATCTCTTTATCAGATCAATGAATTATATACGGATTTCCACGACAACAGATATGTGTGTGCGCGCGTGTAATGTTCCGTTAATGCAAAAAGAAAACTTCTCATGTTCTCACTATTCGTGACGTATATATGCCATGTTCTTTAGAAATGATTCGGGGGAAGAGGAGGAAAATATTTCCATAAATGATTAAACGACAATAAAGGACGTTGCTAATAACCCTGACACTTCAAATCATCGGAACAGAAGTCCGAAGAAATATACAAGTTTCAAATTAATTTATTTTCTGCGAATTTCTGCTAGTTCATTGGCACATAACGAGTCGTGTTTCTTCGATCTTTCAGACACGGAAGAAAAATGAACGAAATTACAAAGATAGTCGCCGGAAGAAGGCAGGCTCAGTGATTACGACACGCGGTCGTATGGACAAAAAATGTCGATGCAATCTCTCTCGGATCTTTCGAACCGTCGCTATTCCAAACATCGGCAGTTCCCCGGCGTTTTTTTCTTTTTTTTTTTTTTGATATAGTACATGACAGCTGACAGAAGACAATCAACGAATAGATATAACAGCCGCTATCGTTTTCATCCTTCGTTCAAGTGGCCATCGTTATATCCATCTAGTAGCCACGTTTGTCCCCACTCGATGGTGGTCAATGAGCGAAGAAGGGGACAGCCAGAGACTATGTAAGAGCAACTGGATCTCCGGAGTAGCAGCAGTCTCCTTGGACGTGAGGGTCCGCAACATTTGTTTCCAAATTTCCAAGAGTCGACGTGTCCGGCCAAAACCATCTCGATCTGATCCGTCGTACGTACGTCGTACGGATCATCAAGAGTGTATTAACTCGACGCGAGACCCCCATCACGGGATCAAGAGTAAAGTGCTCCACATCGATAGTCAAGACCTATGTGTCGATGAGGTGCAAAGTCTTAGACCGTCAAGGCAATTCCCCAACTTTCTTACCCAGCGTCAGGTAAGCGTCGGAAACTGCGATAAAACAGGTTTGACATAGCTCTCGTCGATCGACCTTTCGATCGATCGTCCTTTTTTCTACAAAAGTCAACATCATCTGTTACTTTTATCGTGCGTCCGACGAATGAGCGTATCTTTGCTCAATTGTCCTTATCTTTGACGTCAATCGTCCTAGATAGCCGATCAAATTTAACGAATCCTTGCTCTCGTCTGGACACTCGTCAGTGATTAGTGTCCGCAGCTCTTGTAATCTCTGTCACTCGTTTGCCATTTATCTCCCACCACTTTATACTCGACTCGACATACATTATTAAATATAAAAAGTTGTTGTTCGTTTTAACGCACGTCACTGCGTCGACCTACATTCCGTCGACGAATGTATCGAAACTCTCGTTCGGTTTTATACCCGCGCGTGCGTACGTGCGTGCGTGCGTGTCTACTATTTTTTCCATATTTTTAAGCCGAACGTCAAAGCACTGTTATATCGTAGTAAAAGAATACGAAATATCGACATTTGAAACTTGAAATACATAAAAAAAAACAAAGAAGGTTCAAGCGAGTAACGATGCATTTCAATCACGTAAAATTTCCATAGACATAATGTTGCGACATGAAATTAAATAATCACCATATTCCACTTATTTTTGTATGTATCTCAATAGTCGTAAATTTGTATCGTATTGTATTGTAAAGTTCATGTTGCCGAAATGTCGCCGAAATCGAGCTCCTCGCGACGAATAGATAAAAATTTAGGATCGATATACATGAGATATAATATAAATGCAGGCCCAAATATGATTATGTTCATATGGCATATAACGTCGCAGCGCTGAGTAGCTTTTACCGAAGTTATCGCATCGTCGTACTTTCGATTCAAGTCTCTTGGAAGTATAAAGCCGTATAATTGAAAATATTGTGGCATAAACGTCAATACAAGCTTTCGATTGCAACTAATCTGACTGAAAAATTGAAACCTCGATTCAACAACAATCACATTTCGAAAAATCGCAATTTCATCAATTGCTCGATTTCTTCCTCCGGTCTCCGGAGAAGATGCAAATAATGATGTATTCGATCGACTTGCGAATGGCCGAACAAACAACAGAATGCGATCACTTGGAAAATCTTTGCGGACGATTGCTGCCGTCGGCGTCGTTACCATTGATACATGATCGTCATATTTCATCATCATACTTTTACACTCACTCACATACCTTTGAAACGTGCCATAGGTTAGCCAAAAACCTCCGGACTCGCAAGGGAAGTCGACGAGGCAACGCCGGGAATCGGCTTGAATTGTTAGTTCTGGTCCATTTGCATCACGTGCCATAGAGTATGTAGAATACACGACTTGGGGAGATAAGTCTTTTTAGATATACAATTTTTAGATATAAAAATCAAGCATTTCTTTTCGCAGAGGTAAAGGCGATT
>NW_020230218.1:17500-32500 GCF_003227715.2 Harpegnathos saltator
GATTTAACATATTCTAATTCTTCATTAATTAAACAAGTTTGCGAAACCGATTGAAACTTTTGATCGTGTAGACAATTAATACGTGGAGTCGAGCTGAAGATAAAACTTCTTCCATGGGTGTCGGTTCCTCTCTCCTTTCTCTCCTCTCGCTCTCTTTCTTTTATATATACATACATATATATATATATATATATAGTATATATAGTATTGATATACACACACACACACACACACACATACATACATATCCCCTTCTTTCTATCTCTTTTCTCTAGTCAATGCCGACGCTAGTTGTATCTATAGGTGTGTAACGCTGTCGTGTCGCTATTTTCGTCGGCATCCAACAGTCACTCGTCAAGCCGAAACACAGCTACCCTCCCGTGTGTAGTCAGCAAAATTGCTCTCAAGCGCATATTCAAGTCCAACGTGTTTGTTGTTGTAAACATAACATAGTCCTCGACAATGCTCAGCGCACAATACACCTTGTAATTGTAAAATGCAAAAATGTTTAATGCTTAAAGTATATTCCTCGAGTTTTGACTGATGATTCGTCACCGGGATTCTCCGCGCTACTGCACGCGCACGTGTTTGTCATCGTGTACTCGCATGCCTCGCACGCCTAGCTCAGCTCCAACTGCAGTGCGAAGGGGTAGGGAACAAAGTCGAAACTGAGGCGAGTGGCATGAGACTCTATGAAGTGGAATCTTATGGGAAACTCTTGCAGACTCGAGAATGTTGATCTCTAAATAAACATAAAACCATAACGATGCAAATTCGCGATCCGTAATGTCGTAAGTCACTCATTCAAAGATTTCGCGTTATCGTACGACGTTGTCATGTGACGCGTCACACGAAGGAACAGATCAAAGCGCAGATCGATCAGGAATCTTGTTTCGATCTCGTTTCTTAGATAAATATAAATATAACTAACAACTTCGGACAAGGACTGATGCTAATGACGGCAATTTAGGTTTGTCAATTTACCTTCGCCATCCTCTGCAGGATCATCAGGTGCATAAACCATGTAGTAATAGGGTTTAGACTTTATAGACAACTCCCATCGTAACTTCTGATCGCATTGCACACATCGCTATACGGAGTATAGCACGTGCGTGCACGTCTGCGGCAGAGAGGTAGAACGTGTCGTCTCCGATTAGGGGAAGTAGAGTTCGTTCACCCCGAAACGAACAGCCGTCAAGGAACAGCTCACGTGATTTGGGATATCCTAAGCCCAAGAGAGATATCTAAGCTGAGGTAGCATCGCGAGCAAAGTCCTTTATTGGCACGGATCTCTAGCGATGAAGCAGTAATAAACGGATTAACACTGATGTAAATTCAAATTTCCGCGCGCCTTCGCTACATACAATCGTATGTGGTACAAGCAAGTTGGCTTGTCGTCGTATTATAGATCGTCGATTAGACGAATATGCATTGTCATAAACGCGATCAATAGCGCGAGAACACGGCATTAGTCTCAACAAAGACGTATTATGTGAGAACTCATTGACAGAATCTGGAATGAAACGGATGCTAACATATCCTGTCGGTAGTATCCCACGTTACTTTCCATTTTTCACGTTAGCATACCATCATGCAAATTATTTCGTCCGTAACTTAATTACTTAATTTGCTTAACAAGCGCAGACCTTAACGTAGCCGCGCTCGCACGGAGTATATCGACTTTGATCGATGCGACACGCAGACGCTTCGGTCGCGAGTATTTATTTCATCGGGATAAGATGTCGAAAATTGTTGATAAACGAATTATCATTTGTACGAAATGATTCTTCTTGCTTTCATCTTCTCTCTCTCTCTCTCTCTCTCTCTCTCTCTCTCTCTCTCTTGCCTCTCTTAAACATATAATTTACGTTAGTTGAGAACGTTTGAATTCTTCTTCAATTTCTTCGAGTGTGAAATTCCATCTCAAAAATTAAGTGATAATCGAGCTACTCCAATTATCGTGACTTTTCATTCGTATAATGGAATGAATTCTATTCCATTTTGAATCATCACTGAAACTACACTTTATCTGACCGCGTATTTTTCCTCGCCATCAGCAGGTGCAGGTGCGGAAATATCGACTGGCTTTTCTGCGCTTTTATACTACTGCTGGTCTAGTAAATGCGGCTTTCTTCAGCGGGACTTTTCTTTGAAAGCGTCACGAGCAACGGCCGCTGAAACGATCGATCTTGTGGTTCTTTCCGCCTTTTTTGTTCCAAGTATATCCGGGACCCCCTGCGAGCATACACAGGCGTGGTCCCGCAGTGCTACTATCCCGAATGGAGCTCTACATCGGTCTCTCTGTGCGACAAAGTAAAAGAGAGAAGGGGGGGGGAAACTAATAGTGACAATTATCCTGTATTCATAGCTGCGATACTTTTTTATCTAAGATAATGAGCACGAGGATGATTCGAAATTATATTTTTATCGAGTTTCTTATGAATCTTGTTACGAATGCAGATTAATGACGAGAAACCTGCGTCCCTTAATTACAATTGCGTGAAACGAGAAAATATTGAGCGACAATATATATCGTAGAAGCATTCTCAGAGAGACAATCTTTCTCCCGAAGATATCAAATCCCAGAAGAATGACGGCGTCTACCGGTACGCCCAGACGGTGACGGCGGTCGCGCCTCCCGAAATAACTTCTACACCCCGAACTTGAGGAGGAACCGTGAACAAAGTTACGAGGAACCGGTTGCCATGGGCTCTTCTAGAACATGACGAACAAAAGGAAAATAAAAGGAGGACAAATTGTGCCGATATATCGAATGATTACTTTAAATTATACGAGATGATTCACCCATCGTCTAGCGTTACGCGAAAACTATCTTAGGCGAGAAAATATCTAGAAATTTCGTAGTGAATCGTATATATTGAATACTTTCCAACTCATTCGTTATATGATACGATAATTTTGATAGAGAAAATTTTCCTCTTCTCTAAAATATAGGTAGAGGTAACATAATATATCAGATTATAATAACTCAGAAATAAAATCGCGCACCCAGTCAGACAATTTATGCAAGATCGAGTCGAAATTGCTAATTAAAAAAATTACGAGAGAGGTAAAGTGGGAAATAGAATATTTTCTACCTAAAGAAAGAATGACAACTCTTGAAATACCAGAATCTCGGGGCAAATTCAAAAGAGATATATGCGCGACATATAATTCTTAATTATACTTTATGTTTCAGTTCGTCATCGAATGTACAGCGAATATACTGAAAATTGAACCGACTGAAGAGAAAAAACATGAGATCGAGGGATTCAATCGTATGCACGCCAGTGTCCCTCGAGCCTGACACCGACGATGAGGAGACGTTGGTTAACGCGGAAGTCTACAAGAATGGTAAGTATTAATTCGCGTGTAAATCTCAGAAAAGTCATTTCTTTATACCGTGTAGCATATGTATGAGATCGTCGATATTTTCAGTAAGTTCTTACGATGCACTTCCCGTTCATTATTTTTCGCCACGAAAACAAAACGAGTCTTGTTCGATTGGTGAACATACCTTTAAAATCCTGTAAAAATGTACTAAAATTTAGTGCAAGGTATCAGAGAATCAGACCAAATGTCAATAATTCTTATAAAAATAATTATATATTATTAGGTGTACAAATTAATTCAGTGCCTTTACATTTCATGCCTTATAACTCCGTTTGAAACTAAATATCTTCCCGCCCTTTTGCGGTTTGTAAGTGTGTGCTAACTAAGTTTTCAAGTTTTCACACTGTATGCTTTGGCGAAGCAGGCGACATAACCTCACGAAACAGCAGTGGACACGATGATGCAGCCGATAATAAGCAGCATTTGAGACATTGAGACAATCTTTTCGCATTTCAATTGAAGAAAAATGCTACTGAAGCTATGAAAATAATTTGTGCCGTTCTGAGTTGAGACGTTGTTACACATAAAACGTGTAAAAAGTAAGTAAAAGTAAAAGGTGAAAGTAAAAACCAAAAGTTTCAGAAGATGAAGGATCTTTCGGATCCACAACGTCACCTACAAAAATTTGACGATGAGGAACTCGAGCAACTGTTGAAACTGAAAACTCCGCTCGAACTCAACAGGAACTTACATTAAAACTCGAAGTTATTCAATAATGCATATCTCATCGTCTGTACCAACTCGGTAAAATTTAGAAGGAGGGTAAATGGGTTTCACCGCACCGCCAGAGCCCGGAAAATAAAGAGCGAAGATTCGACACGGCAATATTTTTGCTGATTCGATTTAAAAGAACAGATTTTCTACAGTACAAAATCATTACGGGTGATGGAAAATGAGTATTATATAACAATCCTAAACGCAGAAATTCGTTAATATAATAGATGCCAGTCAACCGTCGATATCGACTCCGAAATCCAATATCCATGCAAAAAAACTTTTGCTGAGTATCGGGTAAGATATGAAGGGTATGGTACATTACGAATTGCTGGATCCTGGCCAGACTGTTACTGCAAAGTATCTTACCATCAATAACTTATCCGTTTGAGCGACGTGTTGGAGCGAAAGAGGCCTTATACTAGCAACGGATGTAGGCAAGTGATTTTACAGTATGACGACGCTCGACCATATACCGCAAAAGGGATTAAGGACGTCATCTATATATATACATTGGACTGGGAAGTTTTCCCTCACACCAGGTTTATTCACCAGATCTCGTCCAGACTACCAGCTAATTCGGTTACTTTGACATTACCTGACTGATGAACACTTTAAAACAGTTGACGAAGTCCGAAAAAGCATCGATGACTTTATCGAATCCAAATCGTCAAGTTTCTTCCGCGAGAATATTCATCAGTTGCTCGAAAGATGGAATAAATTCATTGAAAATAATGGAGATTATTATTCGAACATAATACTATTAAATATATATTTGTCTTTTTGTGAATAAACTTTGAATTTCATGAAAAAAGGCATCGAATTAATTTGTACACCTAATACAATGTCGTATACCAATGGAAAATAAGAGAAAATAAAATGCTAAGTGTAATATTTTGTACAAGAATATAGTAAGATCCAAAAGCTAACTTTTCAAGCTTCTTCTGACAATGAAATGATGACAAATTCAAATTCCGGCGAAGAGAATCAAGATCCTCTACACCCTCGACAAAAAAAGAAACACTTTTTTTTTGGAGAGTGTGGAGGATCACAAAATGACCAAGACACATTAATTACGATAAGGAATCATAAGGAAAGATTATTGTGTACCATCTCCTGCCATCTACTCGAACGGCAGTATTTTCACAATTAAGCACGAGGTTCAGCTTACCATTAACATCATAATCGTCAAAATATGTCGTACGTTCATAATGCGAGAAAAATCTGCGTTGTCGCAGCTGAGACGTTTATTGATAAGCCATAAACGCGCGATTGCCGTAATATCCGCACTAGTGCCTATTCGTTTCTGTGATGTGATGATAATTACTGCATTTGTAAATTCTGGAAAGGCAACGTAAAATGAGGTTAAATGGCGTTTATGACGATTCTCCCTTCTTTTGATCGACGTCAATATGACTTCAGTTTCGCCTAAATCCTCGTACGGAAAGATCGACGATGTTTATTCATATTTGTTAATTAAATTCATTAGATTTCATCTGACTAGGACCTCTCGAGGTGCTCTTTTCAGACATGACTTTACAGGAAATTCAGACGTAGGCGAGCAGTCCCGTCGCATCGTCTCCTATCGTGACGATTAGCGGAACGATTTAACGTTTAACTTTGCCCACGCACCCAATTGTACCTAATAGGTCGGTAGAGCTTCAACTAACGCGAATAATTCTCTCCCTTTGAAATGCCATTCGACGTTATAAAGCTCTACGTACGGATTTGTAGCTTTTAGCAGATACAGTTTAATTGTGAGATAAATTCCTCTTATGTCGACGATTCCCAATGTCCTATTCAATATCATGACTTTGTAAACGTTCAGATTTTAAGCTTCTAGAGACATAGAAATTTACGAGTAATTAATACAAACCTTTAATTTGTAACGTTACGCGCGATTATGACGATCGTTGGGTCAGAGATGAAATGACAAATTAGATTAGAAGACAAATTCCTAATCTTATACGAAGTATAGTATGTACCTTCGTATAAGATTACCTTTATACGTATGTATATATCTTCGTCAGTGGTGTAAACGCAAAATGTGTAATCTCACTGAATGTTTAAGCACTGAACGTACATTGTAGCTCGTGTTCGACGATCGCCAGTAAGACTCACCAAACGCGTATGATATAGCGCAGTCGTTCTTTTTGTTCCGCACTGAGTCTCGTCGGGATCCGTATAAGGTCTGTCTTGCAACACGGCATGAGTTCTCTGCGCCTTGCAATAGGCAATATGCAACACGCTGTAACGTTGTAACGATAGCAAAGTTCATCAAAGTTTTCGTGGCCTAATTTCGTAGCGTTTTAATTGAAGCTTTAAAAACATCTATGGATATGTTTTGTTACTTATTATTGCCATGCTATTTGAAAAACGAACAAAATCCTTAAGTTATATTTTCATCCATATTACTTGTTGTTTTACAGTGTCGTCTTTGTCTTTCCATGTCATTTTGCGAGATTACCGCACACAATTGCGCCAAACCTTTTCGAATTAATAAATACACATTAATATCATTTGGAGCAGTTACTGATTTCAATGTTCAACTTGCAATGATATATCACGGCCATGGTTACTTTTGTCACGTGAAGTCTTTTCACTTTATTGAAACGAAGCGGACCGTAGCGCAAGTCATCGTCGTTTTTAACGATGAGTTTGTCTAACGAGATACTTGTTTAATTACCGATACTTGTTTCAGCATGAGCTCTGCCCGTCTGTCAACCTGCTTGCCTGCTTGCCTGCCTGCCAGCCTGCCTGCCTGCCTGCTTGCCTGCCTGCCTCCCTGCCTGCCTGCCTGCCTGCCTGCCTGCCTGCCTGCCTGCCTGCCTGCCTGCCTGCCTGCCTGCCTGCCTGCCTGCCTGCCTGCCTGCCTGCCTGCCTGTCTGCCTGCCTGCCTGCCTGCCTGCCTACCTGCCTGCCTGCCTGCCTGTCTGCCTGCCTGCCTGCTTGCCTGCCTGACTGCCTGTCTGTCTGCCTGCCACCTGGCTGCCTGCCTGCCTGCCTGCCCGCCTGCCTGCCTGCCCGCCTGCCTGCTTGCCTGCTTGCCTGCTTACCTACCTGCCTGCCTGCCTGCCTGCCTGCCTGCTTGCCTGCTTGCCTGCTTACCTACCTGCCTGCCTGCCTGCCTGCCTGCCTGCCTGCCTGCCTGCCTGCCTGCCTGCCTGCCTGCCTGCCTGCCTGCCTGCCTGCCTGTCTGTCTGTCTGTCTGCCTGCCTGCCTGCCTACCTGCCTGCTTGCCTACCTGCCTGCCTGCCTGCCTGCCTGCCTGCCTGCCTGCCTGCCTGCCTGTCTGTCTGCCTGCTTGCCTGACTGCCTGTCTGTCTGCCTGCCGCCTGGCTGCCTGCCTGCCTGCCCGCCTGCCTGCCTGCCTGCCTGCCTGCCTGCCTGCCTGCCTGCCTGCCTGGCTGCCTGCCTGCCTGTCTGCCTGCTTGCCTGCTTGCCTGCTTACCTACCTGCCTGCCTGCCTGCCTGCCTGCCTGCCTGCCTGCCTGCCTGCCTGTCTGTCTGTCTGTCTGCCTGCCTGCCTGCCTACCTGCCTGCTTGCCTGCTTACCTACCTGCCTGCCTGCCTGCCTGCCTGTCTGCCTGCCTGCCTGCCTGTTTGTCTGTCTGTCTGTCTGTCTGTCTACCACTATAGATCCGATTCCGGTCCGCCCACCCACATCCGCTATACTAGCCCACGTAGAAAGGTGCAACGACGTACACTTATACGTTTGCACGTCCACTGCACCGGTACCGGTATCGGGATCATGTGCTTGTCTTTACTTATAATCGAGTTTTCCCGGGTTTCACAAGCGTCGTGGGCAATGAATCAACAAAAACAGCGGCTTTTGACTCGAGCATAACATTATTTTAAATCGCATTTCGTAAACATTATGTTCTCCCCGTCTACTCAGCAGGTATTCATTCGTTCAATAAATGGAATAACTTTATATAACATTGAAATGATCGTAGGCCAAGTGAAATATCGCTCATTTAATATTCTGTCCTGAAGAATGAATGCAGTCAGTCTACCTGTGGAAATTTTCTCCCACCTTTCTTCCTTCTAACTGTCGTTCCTTTAGCTTACCACAAATAAAATTACCATTTCAACATTAACGTGGATCGGACTCATATTTCTTCGAGATGCAATATTTAACGTCACGACAAATCCACGGTCCCGTCATAGAGATTTTACTTCTTTACGACTGGTAGATTGGCTATTTTATACCGATGGACACTTCCGCTAAACGAGAGAAAAATCAAATCACTTGGAAAATATCACCTTCAGATAGTACATTCTCTATTTCTCTTTACACAAAATATATCTTTTTACGGCAACTTGTATATAAAATACAGTTGTAAGTTTTCAAACCATATAGGAAGGTGAATATAAAAGGAGAAATAATACAGGTCGCATATTGCAATATGCATTTTGCATATTGCAAAAACCGGTCAGCTGTGTAATAATTCATCGACGGGGTCATCAAATTCATCGGCTATATCTATCTTATTACTTTTCTTTCATCATCTTCACATAACCATCTTCTTCTATATTGACGTGTAGCACTGATACACTTAGCCTGAAACCTGTTGCGTCGCGTAAGCGAAGTGGGAACCAATCACTACGGTTTTACGAAGCGGTGTGTAGCAATACGACCGATAGATACCGATAGAAGTAATAGGTAGCTTAGCAGCTACTTGACTTGATGTGTCCGTATTAATAGTTATCTTACTCCTTGACTATCGTGGCTCGTGGATATTAACATCATATAGTATTAGTATCATGTAGTTATGTAGGAGAGTAATTACAAGCGTGTTAAAAAATTACTTTCAATCAATAACTTAATAAACTAGCGATAAAACAATATACGGTCATTGATCTCTAGAGAAATAATGAAAAGACGTGTAGAATTGCGTACAGCTCAGCATTGGCGCTTAGACCAAGGATAGAACATGGCGAGCGCGTGCGCATACGGCTTTCTCTCGTTCTCTCTTTCTCATATCATGCTCGATCCCAGGTTTTCGCAACCTGTGAGCCTCCGCAGTGATGACCTTCCGCGATTCAAGAAAAACGCATGCTAACTCACACATATCGAAGATCGTGCACTAGACTGGGAGACGTGAAAGTAGAAAGTAACATCTCGTTTGCGTGTAACAAAGTCACCAAAGTCGAGCCCGGAGAACGACTACACCTGTTACACGACCGATGACTCGCGAAGGAAGTATGCTTTCCGTTTGCCGCACGCATCCGTATCGATCGTTAACTCGATGAATGATGCGCTGATCGTAAGGACGCATTTTTTCTCGCTACCGCTTGCTTGTTTTATTATTTCTATTTCTTCTTGTTTCATGTTTGAAGATTAGTCTACAGAAAAATAACGACTCTTGTGAGTGATTTATAACATTTTACAATCTGTTGATCTGATTGAGCCAACTAATAGAGCCGAAATAGATCTTACAAACCGTTCCCAAGCTCGTGAGCGTACGAAGCGTGAGGCGAGAACAGGAACAGGTAGACTCTCAGATTGCTACGATTGCTTCGCGACTGCGCGTGCGCTGTTCTAGCTAAATGAAGAGGACGAAGAGGATGTAGCGAGGCAGAGAGGTTCCGAACTGTGGGATTCAGGAGAAGAGAAGAGGAAAGGAAAGACAGAGATTTCATCGAGGAAAGAGAGAGAGAGATTTCGTTCGTTCGTTCGTTCGTTCATTCGTTCGTTCGTTCGTTCGTTCGTTCGTTCGTTCGTTCGTTCGAGAGAGAGAGAGAGAGAGAGAGAGAGAGAGAGAGAGAAAGAGAGAGAGAGAGATACAGACGGCTCGTCATCGAAGGAACGACCGTGAGGATCGGCAAAGTTGTCGAGCGACCACCGCACCGACCAAGCCAGTCGCAACCAGTCGGCCGGTCGACCTGTCGGCCAATCAGCCCAGCCAGGCGTCACGCGAACAGCCACCACGCCGCGACGCGTTGCGCTGTGTTGCGTTGCTCCGCGTTACGCTCGAAGCCGACGGTCGAGAAGCAGTCAGTGCGTCGCGAGCCTTCATTGTGAGGTTTCTTGTTGCATGGGGGGGTGTTCATTACATGTCGATATTTCACCGATGATTTCAAGTAATAGTAATCTAGGCTCGGATAATGTATCGAAAATCTTGGCAGGTTCTCGAGACTTGGTCGTTAGCCGTTGTACATGCGTTCTGTAGCTAACCACAAGTCGTGGCTGTCATTGGTGTATGTTCTGATTCGCCGTAGTCGTTCTCCTGCATCAGCTGCATCGCACCGTTCACTCATGTGTGAAGATATGTAAGATGCGATTCGCGTGTGTTGCGTTGTGAGATGTGCAAGTATTTGATGCCGGATTGAAACGCGTGTCGGCGCGTATAAGAGAGCGAGAGACAGAGGACATTTATCTACAAAGTGAACGGAAGTGTGTGTGTGTGTGTGTGTGTGTGTGTGTGTGTGTGTGTGTGTGTGTGTGTGTGTGTGTGTGTGTGTGTGTGTGCGTGCGTGTGTGTGTGTGTGCGTGTGTATGAAAGAGAAAAAAAGAGAGAGAGAGAGGAAGAGAAAGAGATAGAACAAGAGAAAGTTTAAAAAAGAAAGAAGCGACATGGCGCCCCCCGACAGACAGAGATCGCCTCGCCCTGGCTCTGGTCTCAGTCTTTCCGTACTCGGTGAGATTATTGTACTTCTGTTTTCTTTACTTTACAACTTTATTAATTGCTTTTATAGTCTTTACAACTTTATTAATTGCGTTTTTAGCCTTCCAACTTACTTGTGACACACACACACACACATACACACACAGAGAAAGAGTGAGAAAGAGGGAGAGAGATCCTCCGAGATGCTTGATCGAAATCGAATTTGTTTATGCATGAAAAACAATCGACAGATTGTAATGATGAAATTATATTCTTGTATCACAAGATAATCACTTGTTAAAATTATCTTAGCAAGACAGTTGAAGGATAAAAAATCCATGATGCGTGTTGTGATTTTAAAAAAGAAATGGAAAAATATCAGAGTATATGCATTTTTACCAGTTAATTAATAAAATGTAGCTTTATGAGACGCTGCTATATATAGTCGGTGTATTTTTCGTTTAATTGTAAAAAGACAGAAGACGAGGGAGATAGGGGTGGGTCGTTGACGACCGGGCCGTCGCGGGAATGCAAGCGCATGCATGGTAATTCAGAATCGATCTTTTTTCAGTGCTTAGATCGCTTGCATCGGATGTGTCGCTTATTATCGGATACGCAATTAAATCCTACCGCACGATGCTTTCTTATGTCACGCATACTTTTTGATGACACTGCTGAAAAAATTCGATAAACTGTACACTTTTGTACAAAAGTGGTCGAATGCAAAGTAATCAAATTTTTCTACTGAATGAAAAATAGAATTTGCACGGTTCTCTCGAAACAAAATAATTTGATAATATCATACAATACAAGTGCATTTTAGCCTTTAGTTCAATGTGTTGAATAGATTCATCCCCATGTAGAGATGTAAACTTAATTGTTCGCTTACATTTAATCATTAGTAACTTTAATTATCGAATGATTTTTTTCAATCCGCCAATCAAATTTAACGTTTCTTTACACAATTCGGAAACTCCGAATATTAAGTATCAAAATAATTTTCTACCTAAGACTTTTCCTTCTCTCTCTCTCTCTCTCTCTCTCTCTCTCTCTCTCTCTCTCTCTCTCTCTCTCTCTCTCTCTCTCTCTCTCTCTCTCTCTCTCTCTTTCTCTCGAATATAAAAGAGTCCAGCTATCCATCGAGACCCTTCAGCAAGAGTCGCGTAACTATCGGTTGTCGAGCGTTAGTTCAACGTCGTTGATCCTCCAGCGGAATAACAGTAATCTTCAGGCCTAGACTCGAAGATTGAACGCGCCACGAGGTTCGCTCTGATGTTTGACAGTCTGCGAATCAAAAGCGAGAAACTGAAGAGTGTGTTACTATACATTCTCAAAGCACGTCTCGATAGTTGACAGAGTGGAGCAATAAACTTCCGTTTTCAAGTGTGCGCATACGCGTGCGTGTGTCTGCATATGTGATGCTTGATAACTGAATCGCACGAAATACGTTATTTTGGAAACGGACCACGTCCTCGGTTACACCGTTTATTGACTATCTGTCGTGTTTCACAAAGTCTTACCACGCGATAAGACGCAATCGACAATATAAGTATAGGTAAGCCAAATCATCGGCACCGCGATTTGATGTTGTTGAAAGGAAGTAGTCGCAATAGCACACGGACACAAATTTCTATATCGCGAATCTTACTGGCGCAATTCTTCACTAGATGTATTCGATGAACTCGGCTCGGTGCCAAGTTTGGCAAAATCGCTCAAACGCAACAAGAGAGGTCATACCAGTAGAAAGGGAGAACGCGCGCGTTTGTTCCGATACCTACTCGGTTCTATCTCAGTTATATTTAGCAGTTATATTTATGGTTATGTTCGGCCACAAATGCATGCGTCGATGGTTGAGTTGTAGATAAGACGTCGCTACTTATCAAAAGTAGACGGAATTAACTGTATTTATGACGGAGTCGAGATTCAATATGCTCGGCGATAACGTGACGCACATATCGCCATCGATCCGTGCGATTCTCTCCGCGGAACAGGAAACGCGAAACGAGACGCATGAGGCGGATGAATATCGCGACTTTGCGACTGCGTGCACAACGACCGAGCCGATCCACACAGCCATCCGAGGAGAGTACTGTTGCGAAATACTGAAACTTCATCTCGTATCTTGTCTGATGTTGAGCTCAGAGAGCCGTTCTTACAAAACGGTGTACAAGCCTCTCCTATGTCATTCAAACGTCTGTTTATCGAGTGTGAAAAAGCGCAGGAGACTAATATCCCACGACAACCCGCAACACGCGTCGTTGCGAAATGTGCACACCTGTAACGCGCACCTTGCCCTGAATACAGCAGCGTCTAACTTTCTCTGTCAACTGCACCTAAAGTGCACACATCTATATATCATGTCCGATGTCCCGGAATCTCATAGTTGTTCTCTCTTCTCTAATGCACTGCTTCATAATATAAGATACAAATTGGCATGATGTGCATGCGCAGTACATTATACCGCTGTAATAGTAGAGATGTCCGTCCGTAAATGGTAGAGACAAATATCGCGTTAGCTCCTTGATTCGTCCACAGATTATCTTCTTCGTTGTCTCGCTCGCTCTGAATCATATCTTACAACTTACAACATGAAAACTAACTTGTCACCTATATTTCGGATACACCCTGTATAGTGCGCGTTCATCGTGTCAATAAGTAGGTCGGTCGAAGCGGTTCTTTCGAGAGGCTCGCGTCTCACGAAAGAAAAGAAAAGAAAGAAAACAGTACGGCTGCGCGCGGGAAAAGAGAGCCAAATTTGCTAACATTTCGGCATGACTCGCACTTTTACGATTGTACGCTCGTCAACGCGGTAAACGCATCGTTACGAAATGCACGCACCTGTTTACGCGGCTGCAAGGGTTGCGGGGCGCCATGCAACCTGTCATTTCGAGTTCCCGTCAGCGAACCTGTGCGAACGTAGAATATCCAGTTGTCCAAAGAGATCGATATTTCTCCTTTGTGACTGACTGAATATTCTTTTGAGAAACGAATCCCCTGGCATCTCATCGAGCACACGTACATTGTACGAAATAGGTCTCGAAGATGCTACATACGCTGTGTGATCTCACATCGCTTATCTGACGTCATTTTCTCTTCGCGTCGTAAACTCTACATTCTACAGTCGCTTTCAAATGTTAAAAGGAAAAAATGTTCTACGTACAACTTACAATTCCTTCATCAAAGAAAAAGAAGAGATTTGACGTGTATTCTGTACGTTGAACATCCCTCTCCCTCTGATTCTATTCTCAGTATATATTTTTCTTCTCCAATATGCGTGTGTGTGCATTACTTTTTTATATATAATACATTATATATTTGTCAATTAAATATTATTCTTTATATTTTAAAGAGAACATTTAATGAAATAAAGACCAAGTAAACAAATAAAGAGGATGGACCAAATAGAATTTTTTTTAAGAACTGCATGATTGTCGCGTGTCTTTTTTAGCTGTCCCGTGATCGTTTTACACGCCAAAAATTTGATTCGTGTAGACGAGCGCAATGTATATGTGTGTGTGTGTGTCTATTTCTCTTGTGATATTGTTCGGTAACATCTTTCTATTTAATAAAATCTCTTCTAATAAAATGAAATGATATCCGCGATATGAAGGTACTAAATCTCCTACATTTTATACCTGTTCTCTCGATCCGCTTGTTTCGATGCTTTTCTTTGTTAATCTGTTGTTTATAAACTTGACTATACAAATCTGATTTGTATAGTCAAAATACATACTGACGAATAAATAATAACGATAATTATATGGCTGATTTCTAGACCACAACGATGTATCCATAAATGGACAGATGCTGACTGTACGATGCGATTCTTTACGAAATATTCCGACTGTGCGTAACAATTCACATCTATTTCGTGGGCGACTGTAATGCGAGTTAAGGAATACGCGGAGGAGCAAACCGACGATCTCGCGCGCGTGCCACAATTTCTACCGCATCGTGTCTGCTACATTTATTTTGAAAATCAAAGCAATCACTAATCTATATGACCTATATATATGACCTATAATAGCTGATCAATTCCAATTAATAGAAATGGACGAGTTGTCGCGAATTGTATGCAAAAATCATCCCCTTCTCTCTCTCTCTCTCTCCTCCTCCTCCTCCTCCTCCTCCTCCTCCTCCTCCTCCTCCTCCTCCTCCTCCTCCTCCTCCTCCTCCTCCTCCTCCTCCTCCTCCTCTTTTTCTTGAGTACGATCAGCGGAATCGTGTGAACCTTCAAGGGGAAAGTAGGGCATGATCATACATGATTGTATATACATTCCTT